>NC_090935.1:106932265-107137265 GCF_040938575.1 Ambystoma mexicanum
AGAGATTGAATGAGGAGAAAGTGGAGGAGGAATAGTACTAGCAGGAAAGAGCAGAACCTCTGTTTTGGTCCGAGTTGTATAGCGAGAAGACAGGCAGACAATGAGGTGTGAATATTCAGTGAAGGAGGAGAAGGACAGAAAGATTTGCGAATCATCAGCATATAGATGATAGGAGAAGCCAAAAGAAGAAATAATAGACCCAAGAGAAGAGGTGGAGAGATAAAAGATAAGGAGGCCATGGACTAAGCCGCGTGGAACCCCCTGAGAGAGGGGAAAGATAGACGAGGAATGGCCAGCCCAAGGAACTGAGCAAGTGCAGCCCGAGAGGTAAGAGTTAAACCAATTCAGAACTGAGTCCCGGAAACCATGTTCAGCAAGAGATGAGAGAAGGACACAATGGTCCACAGAGTCGAAAGCAGCCGGCAAGTCTAAAAGAATACGAAGAGTAGAAAGTTCAGGATAGAGTGGGGAGAAAAGAGAATTAGTGACTAACAGAAGATCAGATTCTGTAGAATAACGAGGCCAATAACCAGATTGGAAAGGAGGTAGGAGAGAATATATTTTAAAAAATAGTCCTTCATTCTAATCAGACTGTCTCGGGTAAATCCATCTCCTTCTAGCTCACCCCCTCTGTCGCTTCTTTCCCCATGCATGTGTTATTCTTTGCCCCTCTGTCTCTCAAACCTTACTTTCTCTCTTGCTTGGTATCTCTTTCTCTCTGTCTTTACCTTCCGCTCACAGGGCAGAGGCAGTGCCCGTTCAGGTGGAAGTGGCCCAAGGGAAGGCTAAGAAAGCAGTAAAGGTTGCGAGAGGGGAGAGTTTGTAAAGACTGGAAACAGAAAACATAACATGTGATGTCATAGATGGGAATTTTGCTCCGTTTTGCTTCAACAGCACCCCCATACCTAGGCCTGCTGCTAGATCTACTTGTGGAATTTCTACTATTTGTAGCTGGGGTCCTTGCTTGGTTGCAGAGGTCGAGGCATGCACTGTACTTAAGCTCTGTACCTAAGCGTACAACTTGCAGGCAAGGACTGAGTAAAGGGGCTGCTTCTGGGTCCCAGTGGTAAATGCTGCTCTAATGTTTCAAAGCCAGAAATGGGCACATGGATTTCAGGCTATTGGATCTTCCTTACATTAATTAAACAAACATGTTTACATGAATGTTGATGACCTCTTTACATGGGCATAGCTGGTAAACTAATGCTGGGACTTGGTGCAGCATAATATCTTCATCCTGCTCCAAATAATAGTTATCGAGCAGTGCATGTCTTCATACATATGGTCCCATGTATCATGTGGGTCTGCATTCTGCTTTGGAATGGCGCAGTCCAACTATGTAGCACTGTAACAAAAGTAGTGTTAGGGTTTAGAGTGTTCTATGAGACATTCCTATGGCCCTGGGTAGTTGTGACATGGAGATGTGCTTAAATAATATTGATTTTGTCATGCTGGAAGGTAAAGAGGTGAAAAGCATTTCATGGGTAACAGAGTGACTAGGCTGCAGGCTTCATGCCTCACCTACCTATGTAAAATATTAGAATGATATCAACCAGCATATTATTACAGCTCAGCCAATAATCACGTGATGACTGAATTGTCAGCTTGTATAATTTTTGACCTGGGCTTGTTCTTTAGGACTTTAACACAAATGCATGTAAATGAATGATGGACTGCAAAAGTATGGAGACAATCTATTTACAAATTATTAGGAAATTGAAGTCACTCAATTTGTGTATTTATTTTATTGGGGTTAACAAATAAACCTTTTACATAACATGTAATTACATTTCAATAATTAAATCAACACATTTAGACCGTTTTTAAAATAGTGTCGATAGCATTTAAAACAGTAATACCGCATGGCGTTTCTTGAGAATTCAATATCTGATTCCATATATAATCTTTTGAAAACAACACACAAACAGGGCAAACATCTGCTTTCTTAGTGAAGTACACCTTTCACATTCCACCACCACCAATTGGTTTAATGTCTCCATCTCTAGATGGCAGAATCTGCAAACCCCCTCTCTGATCTGGATATCCCCATTCTCGCACCTGTCACCTCTTTTGTTAAAAACAAATTAAACCCGAATCTTAAAAACATAGCTCTAAAAACACAAGACGGATGTTTGCATAAACAGGGGGGTAATACATTAAAAGGTCTGATATCATACATCGCGTGATAAAAAGATGATATTCAAGAATCCTGGCTCTATTGTCAACCTAATCCAGTTCATATATTTTTTGTTTTACCTTTGATGGAAAGAGGATAAGATCCTCCGATGAGCAGCCATTACAAGACAAAATAATCTTACATTTATTTACCCAACACATATTACAGTTTTCTAATTCAATCTAGCTTTGTAATTGTTTAAATAATTATCGAATCGGGGGAAATAATATTGTTCTCATAAATCTGTAATATTTACAAATTTTTACGGGCTTTAATGGAGATCAATCCCAGTTTGTGTCGGGTCAGACCTATCGGGACTCCCTGATAGCCCTAAGGGTCCTTAACCACATAATGGCCTCAATCTTTGCCCAGTCTACCTCACACCCAATGGTTTGTGCACCTTAAGTTAATCTTGGAATGATTTTCTGGTGATAAAAATTCAATAGGGGAAGGATCGAAAATCTCCCAAAACGTATATCTATCAGCCTTAGTTGTGGGGAAGCCACGGTGGCCTGAGTTTGAACGCTACTTGTTATATCACTTTCACTCTGAAAATACTGATACATCACCCCCAAGATATATATATTGGTCAGCTGTCTCCACGTTTGCACTGTTCAGTGTGAACCCTTACTCCGGGATTGTCTCGTGTGTTTCACCATTACCATTGACATTGGTGCATTTATAGTCAAATCCAGTTCCTTTAAGAACTGGTGAACTGCTGCCTGACCCCGCTGTTGACCAATCGCAGTAAGATCACAAATAATAAGATACTCTGTGTAGGCCATATACTGTAGATTGAACCAATCCAACTACTCCATTTGTTATTTATTCAATACACAATGTGTCAAGTATGGGGAGGACAGCATACTATCCACGCAATACCAGAAAATGATGGCACGGACTGCAAATCGTGATAAGAGGTCGCTGAGATTTAGGCCATTCAGAGATGTACAAAGACCTTGGGATGAAGGGTGAGAGGACTTCAGTAGTAATGTTCAGTGCTGCTCCAAGAAGAATCCATGACGAGCCGATGGCTTCCATTGTATTCTAGTTGGTGGTTGAGATTGGTTGAGATGATTGCTTCCACTGGGTAAATTTGGCGTTGAGAAGGGTCGAGATGATTGGTTTCAGCAGGTTAAGTCATGATGGATCGAACCCAGATGGAAAATTGGTTCGTGGCAAAGGCCGATCCAGGGGCTTGCGCGGCTCAAATAAATCTTGAAGTGGTTGAGGTGCATCGGAAATGGATCAAAGAGGCTAACAATGCCCAGAGGTAGGCCTTCATTTCTGGTTACAGGGGGGCTCCATCCAGGGTTACCAGGGTATATACGCATTCCCCGGTCCCAGGAAAGATCACTGGCAGGGGCTGTCACCTCCAGGTTCCTGGGTACCAGTGGTTTATTTATTTATGTATTGTTTATTTGTACAGCGCTTATACACAAGTGAAGTGCTTCAAAGCGCTTCAAGGCGGGAAGGGAGCAATGGAATACAGTACTCATCCTTAGGCCTTGACGTTTCTGAATGATCTAACAAGAAGTAACTAGCGTACTAGGCCTGATGGCATTTCTCCCTGTGCAAGTGCATGCAAGCTTTAAGCTTACAGCAAGCCTAGTCCCAGCAGTTTGTCCCAAATGTTCCCCTGGGGTGGCTAGAGGATATGGCGTGCTCCTTTCTTGGAAGTCTTTATCTTCCCCTCTATGGAAGAGGACTTTGGGGGGCAGAGTGCCCCAATAAAGCTCCAAATGAAATCCTCCTCCATCTGTGGTCCAAAGAACATTCAACAGAAGGGGTGGTCTCACTGCCTTAAATAGGCAATTGACCACAGCATACTGGTCCCCTTCTAGCCTTCTGTAATTAGTACAATCCTGGCTGCGGTGTTCTGAGTCTTCTACCTGGTGATGTCAGTCCCCCAGTGCTATGTCTGCAGAACGTGGGGGGGGGGAGACACAGGAAGTGTGAGAGTCCTGGGAGAATCCAAGATGGTGGGACCCTTCTGTGGATTAGTACTTCTTGCCCGACTACTCTAGCTCCAACCTCTCTCCTTTCTGTTGAACATCAAAGAGTCATGGTAATTACCACCCTGGTATGAGCTCTACATGGTCCTGGTAGGAATTGCCTTTGAAGCAGTGGTTTGCAGCTTACCCCCTGTGAACCTTTACTGTCATCTGGAGCAGGTGACAGTCCTTCACAGAGAGATCAACAGGGGAACATTTGGGCAGGGCACACATGTTGTTTTGGGTAAAGCCCAGTCCCAGACACTGGTACACTTGAGTTCCCATTGGTTGATGTGTCACTAGGAGCCAATCTGACAATATAATGACACCATGGTGTTGGCCATTATAATTGCAGATTCCCACAGATAACCATGTCAAAACTAGAAGTGGATATATTTAGAGTTGAATGTGCCACCAGGGTGTGGAAGCACATAATTATAGACAGTTAAAGACAGACACTGGCTGGTAGAACTTTGCACTGCTTCATGCTGCTTGCAGGAATGCACATGCCACTATGAAGCTGCCATGTTGGCAAACTACAAGCCAGCTGCTGAGACGTATCAGTAGACCGGCTCAGCAGAGTGACATGTTTGCACTATACTTTTCAGCATTGAACATTATGAAAGTGTGGTGTGATTAGTAGATCTTACCTCAAAGGTGCTCAGGCTATTTCACCCTTACAGATGGCATTCTGTCACAGGCGATGGCCAATTCAAGGGGTAAGAAACGAAGAGTGTAATTGACACACAAGTGCTGTGCAGGACTGTGGCAGGTTGTGCAAACAGGACCCTGGGGGTTAAACCTGACAACCACATTGCCAAGCGCGATCTTGGCCATCCAATCGAAGACTGACGTTTGACCCATGTTGGACAGCCTAGTTCATTAGGGCTGCTTGTACGATTGTGCAGCCTGACACGAATGATGTCCTGACAACTCCTACCAAAGCTAATCACCCTAGCATAAGAGCCAAGAGAGAAGTGCTGAGTCACTTAAAAACCAACAGAATGATGAACAGTTTGGCAGACAGTTGGCAGCGACTAAGGAAGAAAGAGAAGGACTGGCGGACTGCGGTTCTTCCGCTAACTTCCATGTTTATATTGCTTTGAGTTACCCACCATGTTATCCCGTTCTGCTGAGACTCTTAACACATCTATGTATAAATAAAGACCTTTAGAGCATGACAGCTGGCACTGAGTGATCTGATTATCCTTTGGCGTGTCCCCTTATTTCTACTAGAGTAACATCTGGCACTGAGTGATCTGATTATCCTTTGGCGTGTCCCCTTATTTCTACTAGAGTAACATCTGGTACTGAGTGATCTGATTATCCCTTGGCTTGTCCCCTTATTTCTACTAGAGTAACATCTGGTACTGAGTGATCTGATTATCCCTTGGCTTGTCCCCTTATTTCTGCTAGAGTAACATCTGGCACTGAGTAATCTGATTATCCCTTGGCGTTTCCCCTTATATCTACTAGAGTAACATCAGGCACTGAGTAATCTGATTATCCCTTGTCTTGTCCCCTTATTTCTACTAGAGTACCATCTGGCACTGAGTAATCTGATTATCTCTTGGCTTTTCCCCTATTTCTACTAGAGTAACATCTGGCACTGAGTAATCTGATTATCCCTTGGCTTGTCCCCTTATTTCTACTAGAGTACCAGATTTCTGGCACTGAGAAATCTGATTATCCTTTGTCTTCTTCCCTTATTTCTACTAGAGTAACATCTGGCACTGAGTGATCTGATTATCCCTTGGCTTGTCCCCTTATTTCTACTAGAGTAACATCTGGCACTGAGTAATCTGATTATCCCTTGGCTTGTCCCCTTACTTCTACTAGAGTACCATCAGGCACTGAGTGATCTGATTATCCCTTGGCTTGTCCCCTTATTTCTACTAGAGTAACATCTTGCACTGAGTAATCTAATTATCCCTTGGCTTGTGCCCTTATTTCTACTAGAGTAACATCTGGCACTGACTAATCTGATTATCCCTTGGCGTGTCCCCTTATTTCTACTAAAGTAGAGTGATCTGATTATCCTTTGGCGTGTCCCCTTATTTCTACTAGAGTAACATCTGGTACTGTGTGATCTGATTATCCCTTGGCTTGTCCCTTTATTTCTACTAGAGTAACATCTGGCACTGAGTAATCTGATTATCCCTTGGCTTTTCCCCTTATTTCTACTAGAGTAACATCAGGCACTGAGTAATCTGATTATCCCTTGGCTTGTCCCCTTATTTCTACTAGAGTACCATCTGGCACTGAGTAATCTGATTATCTCTTGGCTTTTCCCCTTATTTCTACTAGAGTAACATCTGGCACTGAGTAATCTGATTATCCCTTGTCTTGTCCCCTTATTTCTACTAGAGTACCAGATTTCTGGCACTGAGAAATCTGATTATCCTTTGTCTTCTTCCCTTATTTCTACTAGAGTAACATCTGGCACTGAGTAATCTGATTAGCCCTTGGCTTGTGCCCTTATTTCTACTAGAGTAACATCTGGCACTGAGTAATCTAATTATCCCTTGGCGTGTGCCCTTATTTCTACTAGAGTAACATCTGGCACTGACTAATCTGATTATCCCTTGGCTTGTCCCCTTATTTCTACTAGAGTACCATCAGGCACTGAGTGATCTGATTATCCCTTGGCTTGTCCCCTTATTTCTACTAGAGTAACATCTGGCACTGAGTAATCTGATTATCCCTTGGCTTTTCCCCTTATTTCTACTAGAGTAACATCTGGCACTGAGAAATCTGATTATCCTTTGGCTTGTGCCCTTATTTCTACTAGAGTAACATCTGGCACTGAGTAATCTGATTACCCCTTGGCTTTTCCCCTTATTTTTACTAGAGTAACATCTGGCACTGAGAAATCTGATTATCCTTTGGCTTGTGCCCTTATTTCTACTAGAGTAACATCTGGCACTGAGTAATCTGATTACCCCTTGGCTTGTCTCCTTATTTCTACTAGAGTACCATCTGGCACTGAGTAATCTGATTATCTCTTGGCTTTTCCCCTTATTTCTACTAGAGTAACATCTGGCACTTGTCTTGCCTCCTTATTTCTACTCAGGTCTGGCTGTGTACTTTCCTCCACTGCACTGTATACTTTCCTACCCTTTTTCTTCTTATTCCCCAACATCCTCTGTCATCATCCTTCCTACTCTGCTGCGTTCTTCTTCCTCCTTCCTACTGCTCCGGACTCTTCTTTTCTAACTGAATTAGCCCTCTTACCCCTTAAACTGCTTGGCCTATATCCTCCTGTACAGTTCTGACCCCATGGTTCCCACAATGTACTGTGCAATCAGCCTCGCCTCTTCCCGACAAAGCAATGCCATTCTCTTTTATTTCCATGTTCTGTTCTGCTCTCCCGTAATTCTTTCGTACCCTGCTCAGCACCTACTTTTCTGTACCCTGCTATGCCCACTTCCTTTGAATCTTGCTATGCCCCTCGTCTTCCACATCTTGCAATGATTCTCTACAGTCTCATCTTGCTCTGTCCATCTCTTGTCCTGTCTAATCTGCTCTCTTTTTTTCTATAACGCTCACGTCCATCGAGGTCTATTTTACGACAGGCCGCTGTGCCTTATCGCGCATGACTCATGAGAGTCAGGAAGATGTGGCACTGGACCTGTGAGCGGTAAGGTGGGAAATGGGGTTGGGTGACAGTGAGGTTTCATTTTGGGGTGGGCACTGGGGGCCAGTGGGTGGCGGCTGAGGTTTCGAGATTGGAAGAAGTGGGCATAGTGGGATATTGGTGTGAGGGTGAACCTGCATATGAGAAGTGCGGGGTGGGTTGAGGGACTGATGGGCGGTGTTTGTAGGAGATTTCCCCACGCAAGAGTAGGGAGAGTGGGTGGATTAAATGTGATTCCTCGCTGTGCCATAGCAGGATCTAGCAAACTGGGCTTTGACAAAGGTGGGCTGCGGGGAATACTCATGGATTCCTTTCCAGCTTGGGCTATTAGGTGAAGAGCCACCTATACGTCGAAACTATTCCATTGGAGTAGAGCTATGGAGAAATTGTGTACGAGGAGGGACACAAAGCTTGAAGTTGTTGTTTGGCTTGAGTATAAGTATTAGGCATTTGTCAGGCACTGCTTTGATGTGCCCAGGTACTCACACCATTTTGCACTGGCCACCATCAATGGCCAGTTAATACTACTATAGCAGTGCCTGGCCTTTGCCTTCCCCATGCCTACACAACAGTCCCGACTGTTGGCATTGTGAATGCTGGTTTTCCTCTGCCTGTGCTTTGCATCTATTCTTTCCTGTGTTGGCCCCATTGTACATTATATACAACACGCGATATAGCATCCGGAAGGAGCTCAAGACCCTCCTCTTCATTTGATGGCTCCTCCCTAACACCTGGGTCCACACACCCACCTAACCTGAGACTTGGTGAACCGCTCCCCCTGTCTCCTCCCCTGGTCACTTGTAGATCCCTTGCTGCCAAGTTGCCCACCTCCACTCTCCCCCGTCGATGGCAGCAGAGCTCTCTTTTTCTCTGCTTCCCTTTTATGGTGTCCTTCCCGCATGATATGTAAAGCGCTCTGTTGCATCTCAAAGTTAGGTCCGCGCTCAATAAATTCCCTAATAATAATAATAACAAAAACAAGAATAATAATGGGTATCAAACGTAGCAAATATGGGTTAGGTTATGCTATAGCGTCAGGATTCAGATTATGTCCCCAGTTGTCAAGCCTTACACATCCAGAGTGAGGTCCAAGAGCAAAATGTACAACCCAAGGAGCAGGAAAAGACACTTACTCTCCACCTCTGAGCACCTGCACCGTCCGATTGTTGACTTGCCTGTCACTTTTGTGGCGGTACTAGAGAGACAAAAGACGGACACAGCATTCAGCATTGGTATTAACCAAAATAACATTATTTGGGGGGTGGCACATAAATAGGTCACAATTCTTTTTTCTGTGTTTCATTATAACTGAAGTCTACCATGAGCAGTGATGCTACGATATTTTGGGGGAACTAGCATTTTTGAAAAGATTGACATATTGGGATTGAAATATCCGGGGCTGCAGGACCAACAGTGCTTAAGTACAAAGAGGAAGCTGTCGAAGTGTGCACTAATACAAAGCAACACGCTCTCACCGAAGCATCTGGAAGCAAGGGTTGCAGACCCCTGCCATAACCTGGCAGTTTGCCTTTGCTTTTTAAACGTGCAAACTGTGCAATGCTGCTCCAAGCGGAATCCATGACCTAAGACCAAGGAGCACAGTGGTGGCAAGAAACTACCATAAAAAAGGAAATAGTGTGGGTGTCTGCTGCAAAGATGACATGCATTACTTACCGTAATAGCATTTCTGATGATTGTATCTGCTTAGATTCACATGCTGTGCATATAGTCCCACATCTAGTGGTAGTTGCGGAGTATACACAATTACACAATGTACAATTGCACAGCAGAGTGCCCACCCCCACTCACAAGCCACTGGGCCGTCCTACAGTTCGCTTAGAGGGTTCTGGCTCCACAACCCCATCCATCTCATTAAAAGAAGCTAAAAAAGTCGCAATAGCTCTGCAGGGGCTAAACAAAAGCTTGTGCTAAAAGGCTGGCGAGGTGTTATGTGGCCTGACCAAATACAACACCGCCCAGCTTCACAGATAGGAACTGGGGGCCAATGAGTGCCACTGGAATTTCTGCATGACCCTATTGGCCCATTCACACCATCCGCTGTGGGCAACAGGGCCAATTGTCCATCCCCCCATCTGCTGAGGGAAATGGAGCTTAATGTCCCCCACCCTATGGATAGCAGACATTATGCACTCCCCTCGGGTCAGAAGGCAAAATTGTGATGGGTTGGAGAAAGGGTCCTGCGCAAATCCAGACTACCAGGCCATATTCCAGTACCAAGAGCTCCACGGATGATCCCAGGCATTCATTCCAAGGGATGCCCTCCCGAGGTCACTGGAATACCCCCATTGCCCACTCGCAGTGGCCACTCTGGTGAGAAGGGCACAATTCTCACCACCTGATGGAAGAAACTCATTCTACGCCTACCCTTGAGCTACTTGAGACATTGTGTAAAGGGTTGTATGATTCCGGGAGGATTGCTCAGGGGTAATGCGTTTGTCTTGGAAGCAAGTCAATTCAGAGCAACCCAAGTTCGAATCCCAGTCCCGTGCTGGGAGACTGGTCTCTGGTATTTAGCGTGTAATAAAAGATTCATTAATTATGAGAAGACAATCATAAAAGTGAAAGGGGGGGGAAGAGACACGGGTTGTACTGAGCAACATATCCTACATCTGGTAATTAATCAAAGTTAACTGCTCTGATTGCCTATAGTCTGTCCCCTTTGACAAAAACTCAAATGTACACAGAAAATGGGACATAAAACCTGGTGTGAGTGGGAAAAGCCCTTACAAAATCGTCAGTTGCATCTTTGACAGCGGACACCAACAACACCAGCACCAGTGGGACTACGGTGGTGAACCAGGGCAGCGATGAGACTTCAGGGATTACCTGTGAAGAGAAAATACACATGATCACAATATGCTACTAACTCACAACAGCCCAGGTGCACAGTAATGCCTCCCTCCCCCCACAAGGAAGGCAATTCATGAGGATATATATGGAATTATAGATGTTTTTTGTCTTTATGGAAAATGTATGCATCCAGAACTGAATACAATGCTGTCACTTTTGTCCTATTTTTATGTTCATTTGTATGAACATGAATCTGGTTATAGTAAAGTGTATGCCTCCTGGTAATATCTTCCTGATTGCTTCATTGATTATATTCTGGGATATCCTAAATCAAACTTGCTGTGTAGTATACATTCATATCCTCTAGGTCCGCAATGTTGCGTTTCATTACTGGTGGGAAGCAAGGGCGATTCTCCCAGGCCCCCAAGAGGTTTCAAATGCAGCTGAGGCCTAACAGTGCATTGCAAGGGCTAGGAAGGTCGCAAGGGCTAGGGGGTGCCGATAGACGCTATACTGTATTATATTACTAGGTAACTGGGAGTAGATTGTACGAGAAAATGCGACGCCATTTTAGGAAACCGGCAGCCATCTTGAAATCGAAGCCTGGCATGCGCTGCAGCCAGGGCAGTAGGCCCAAGCGCGAAACATAGGAATGTGCGTGTGAATGCAGGAGTTGGTTGCAGCATTGGGCAGCAGTGGGAAGGCCAAATCTGCGGGGATTCATAAACCTCTCATTGTCTCATACTAACAGCACATGTAACTTAGAAGTAATGTGCCCTACAAGGCCATGAGGGGGCCGAGAGCTCCCTTTGAGCAGCTATCCCACAAGAAGGAAGGCACAAGCCTCTGAGCTACCCCAGTCCAAATTCTAAGTTATAGTGTCCAGATGCCCCTGTCCCAAGACTCGTACTTTCCAAAGTACAAGTCCGTCCCAGACCATCAACCATAAAGCTGTTGGATAGTCACTCCATCTAAAAGATCATAGAACAAGACCCTAAACGCCTGTGATTTGTGCTGCGAGGTGCCATGGAGGGAAAAAAACACATTTAATTCCGGGGTGGGAAGACATGGAAGGGCACCAACGCATTTGGTATCGAGCTGTGGTTTGTAAGATAGTGTGACCTCGAAAGTAGCCTGCACGCCCATGTCTGTAGTACCAGGTGCACATTAGGCCACAGATAGGGAATGCTGTGATTTGTAAATTTTTATTTGCTCATTAAAAACAGTGGGCCTGATGACGTACAACGAAGAACCCCAGGTGGAAGAAGACGGACAGGAGGAGCTGGGACCAATGACCTGGCATCCCATATGGAGCAGGCCGCCTATGTATAGGGTCACACCAACCACCTGTGCGGATGTGTACCTTATGTGATGTACGTCAATTGTAGTCCAAAGAATCTGACGACTTAAGAGCTGCAAACCCTTGATATACATTATTTGCTTATTTGATAGGAGCGATTCTTCTAAATCCATTTTCTAACATGATTGTCAACGTCTGAAGTGCAGATGCCCGGTGTAGTAAATTGGAGGGAGAATACATTTTAATGTTGGTTGCAATGCTACATGAGGGCCACAAAGGAGAAACAAATCAAGTAGATGCAGCACCATTCTAAGAAACATTAAATCCATCTCTTTCACTTACAATAGAGTTAAAAGTACTTTGACCAAAGTGTGAAATCATGTAATTCTTCTTTTCTTCCATCTTACCCCTATTTCCTTCCCTCTTTTCATGTTCTCCTCCCTCCTTTAATCATTCCTTCCATCGTCTCATATCACACATGTTTCTGTCTGTTCTACCTTCCTTCCTCTTTGCCCTCCAGTCACCGTTCTCATCCTCATATCTTCCTTCTCTCCCTCCTGTAATCATTCCCCACCTTCTTTCCTTCCTTCACTTTCCCACCTACGAGTTCATTTTATTTTTAATATATTTAAACTGTTACACAGTGCTGGACCTACCCAAAGGGTAGGTCCAGCACTGTGCACCTTATAAAGTTTAAAGGGAGGGGGTGAAAAAGAAGTTACAAAGTGTTTAGAACAGGATAGGAAGATTAGGCTAGAGAAAGGATAGCAGGGGAGGTGGTCATGCTGGATTAGGTGTGGGGAAAGAGATAGGTTTTGAGGCTTTTCTGGAAGATGATGCTCGAAGGGTAGGTACAGATGGAGGATAGGGTGGCGTTACAGGCTTTGGGTGCCCATTGGGTGAAGACTTGTTTTGCAGGTTAGTGTGCAGAGTGATATGATATGATAGGTTATTTATAGCGTGGTTAATACCCAGAGGTTGTTTTGCAGGTTAGCGTGCAGAGTGATATGATATGATAGGTTATTTATAGCGTGGTTAATACCCAGAGGTTTCTAAGTGCGGACCTGGGGATTGAACCTGAGTTGCTCCGTGTCGTCTTGCTTCCAAGGCGAGCCAGTTGCCCCTGAGCTATCCTCCCGTTCATGTGGCATGTGTAGAAGATTTTGGCTGGCTTGTCTGGTGTTTGTTTGTGTGTGTGATGGGTTTCAGTTTGTTGTTTAGGTAGGATGAGGGTTTGAGTTGGTTGGCTTTGTATACTATTCAGAGTCGTTTGAAAGAAACTCTGGGGCATGGGGAGTCAGTGGAGCTGAGCGCTGGTGTGACGTGTGAGTGTTTGGGTCAGTGGAGAATGTGTCTTGCTGTTGTGTTATGTATGGCTGGCAGAGGCTTGGGTGTTGGGGAGTCCAGTGAGGACTGTGTTTCTGTAGTCCAGCTTGGAGAGAACTAGTGCCTCGACTTCGGTACAGAAGTCGTCAAGGGGAAGGATGTGTCTAATCTGCTCGATACTATCGTGGCTCATTCTTCTTCTGCTACACTCATCTTTCCACTCGTGTCATCGTTCTATTGCTTTTTTCTTTCTCCTTTTCCTTTCACCGTATCTGGGTACCCTCTCCTGGTCTAGCTGGTGTTTTCCCAGAGAGCCCCTGGTCTTTTGGCAGTGGCAGTCATAACAGCAAATGGAAGATGAGTGGGCACCACTGGTTACAAAAATATTCCAAAAAATTCAAGTCAGTGTAAAGAAGAAGGTTAAATATTCAAAAATGCAGTTTAAAAGGAGCTGGCTGTGACAAGTCTGGAGACACCCTGACTCAAAATTGCAACAAAAGCTGGAGACCAAGTAATGATACTAGGTCACACAGCCGCTCTCATTTGGGCCCAACCTGGGCACGTGATTATTCAAAGTTCAAAGCGGTTAAATCAGGTATCCAAAATATATAGTCCTTCAAAAATAGATGAGTCTGTTGGAGGTTTGTATCAAGGTAATAGTTTATCCAAAGAAATTCAAAACGAAGCTATCACTAATGAATCCTTAGTGAGGGAGCAATTGCCACAATCCATACGTTATTCAGACTAATTATGCTAATGCATTCCGGAAATCATTTCCTTCTTCAGGGCAAGTCTAATGATATAAGCAATAATACAGGCGTGTAACATAGTGCATTAACATCATGATAATAGGTTAAACAAAACACACATTGTTGTAAAAATAAAGAATGACGATTTAACATACCAATCAAACGTGGTTCCAAGGTAGATAAATGAAAAGCAAAACAAAAAGACACAGTGAATGATATGAAATGAAAATGAAAATGAATGGGACCAAAAGAATATGAAAAGCTAGGTTTGACCTTCGTAGCATGGCAAATAGTGAAGAACAGAATGTAAAAGTATTTACTTTTTCATTCTGTGTGGGCCATTGCGTTCTATACAACTATGTTTGAGAACTCAGAGTATTGATACAAACCTCCAACAGACTCATCTATTTTTGAAGGACTATATATTTTGGATACCTGATTTAACCGCTTTGAACTTTGAATAATCACGTGCCCAGGTTGGGCCCAAATGAGAGCGGCTGTGTGACCTAGTATCATTACTTGGTCTCCAGCTTTTGTTGCAGTCATAACAGCAACAATAATTGGAGACCCTTGCCGCCGATATATGACGTGTACACTACGAATCCACAGATGCTTTTCACTATACAGCAGCCACAACTATTGGCTTTGACATCGCTGTTTGTTGGGTGATTACCGATAACTACACCGCTACAACACTCTGATCGCTACTTCAGTGTTGTCTTTCTTTAGACATCTTACAGAGTGTACTTTGCTCTAGTGTTTTATATATAGATGTTGCCTCTCTAGAATGGGTGTCAACGCCATGCTTTTAATTTACTTCGGAGATCCGAGAGTGGGCCAGTGGGGTTATATTGCCTTTTAAAGACGCCATTAAAGCTACTCTACTTAAGGGTTATAAGAATCCATCAAACTGGCACAGACCATATCTGGGTCTAGCTTTCCCCTCACACCCTGGCTGTATCTTCAGGCTGAGCAGTAAAAGAGGACCCTTAATACCCGCCTCCCCCCACCCATGCACACCAATTTTTTTTAACACTATGGAGATCATTTTAAATGAGCATTTTAAATGAGCACGTTCTGGGAATTGAATGCGCGAAAAGCCTTGCGCACTAGATTCCCATTACGGCTCCTTTCATTCATTTGTATCGTGGAGAGGAGGAGCAGATCCATACGAATACTCCAGCATTCGTGCCATCACCGGCTCTAGGCTAGACTACTGCAACATACTCTTTCTAGGAACCTCCAGCAAAAACTTAGAGAGACTACAAGTAATACAGAACAATGCTCTCCGGGCAGCCCAAGGCATTGCTGAAAGAGAACACATCTCTGAAGCCAGAAAACTAGCCCACTGGCTCCCAATAAAGGAAAGGATCGTATTCAAAGCCCTAACACTGACCCACAAGTGCATTCACCTCACTGCTCCAGCATACCTCTCTCAAAGGATCCACCCTGTCTCCACTACCAGGCCAACCAGATCCCCGTACAGCAACATGCTCTCGGTGCCACTAGTAAAAAGAGTAAAAGCGGGCGGATCCAGCTTCCCCTATCTCGCGCCCACTCACTGGAATGCCCTACCTCCCACTATCCGAGGGGAGGCCTCCCTCACCACCTTCCGCAAAACTCTGAAAACTACCCTCTTCACATAAGACCCGACACACCAGCACGAATACTTATCATATATGTTGTAACATACGTCCCAATGCAATATCTGTAACAACAGTATGATATCTTGTAGTATTCATAATGTGTTATCAATCGCTTTCATGCCTGTACCATGTAACTAAGTTATTGCAAGTAACAGCGCCTCAATGCCCTTGGGCTTCTTGCGCGCTATATAAATATAAATAAATAAATAAATAAATAAATAAATGGCTTATCATGCCGGCACAAATACTGTTGATTCCCATGAAGTCCAATGGCTTTTTGGACCAGCAAGAAGCAGGCGGACTCCATAGGAACCCATTATAAACGCTGCCTACCATGTCTGCATGTCAGGAAGCATTTACTTCATTACCCAATGCAGTGCACAAGGGCGGCATACAAGCATGTTGTGAGAAACCAGAAGGTGTCTTACCCACTAGTGCCCAGGTGTCTCTCTCTCTCAGGTGACCAGGGAACAGGCATTGTCTTTGGATCCAGCGCCTGGGGTGGCCCAGTGCGCGAGGATCACCTGGGTTAGGGGACTTTGGGGAGTGGGAATGATGGTGAGATGTGGTATCCCCCACACTGTAAAATCTTTACCCCATCCTACCCCATAGGATATTTAGAAACTCGACCCCCCCACCCCTTTTCTTACACAAACACTTTCACATGGACAGCCCGCTCTGGGAGCAAACAGACTCACACCCGAGCATTGTAGCTGACATGTCCCACTACTATGGTCCGGCAAGGTCAAGCAATTACTGGTAATCACTCACACCTGACTTCCATTAAACTTCCCCAGATGGATACAAGGGCACGCTCTGAGTGAGGCAAAGCACATGAAGGAACCGTACTTTACCAACGACAGCTGTACGAAGGAAGGAAGACAGCAAACCAAGAAGGGTACGCACGGAGGGAGATACCCTTGATCTTTTCGGTGAGAAGCCGTTGCTTTCCAAAAACCTTCAGATTAGAAAGCTTAAGGCCAGGAAACCAAACTGAAGAATCCTGTATTGTGTCGGAGATACCCAGGGCCCTCCTGACATGGCTGATCGGGTCGGGGAGGTACAGCAGCTGCCGTGGTACCATCCTTGGCACCAAGATCACAAGCAGTGGGAAAGAGAAGAACGCAGTCAGTGAGTTGGGGAGACTGATTCAAGACTGGTCTGTGTTGAAGTCAAGGTTGCAAGCAACAACATTGTATATTGAGTGCAAGAACAAAGATTGAAACATGTGTGATGAACAGTGAAATAGAGGCTTTGGCAGAAGCCCTGATACCTATGCTATAATCTCTATCCTCGTGGCCGAGAAGCCCGAGTGTGTGCTAAACTCGAACCTGCCGCCTTGCCCGTGCTGAAAACATAGAGAAGGGAATCCAACTGATCAACTATCCTGGCATATTATTTCCTGAAAACGTTTCTTTTGTGCATACATTATTGTCCCACACCAATTTGTATTTAGAAGTAAGGATTGGCAATAGGTTTATTATTAAAGGCCCTTTATTTTGACAGAGACTCTACTAGGACTGCCTTATTATTATTTGATGGTCGTAGCTTAGGTCCATCCTTAGATTTAGGATTAGATAGGCGTTTAAACAAGCCATTAAAGTTCAATTAACACCCTTGAACTGAAATCATCTTGTGTCCGTCTTTACTGTTTGGTACCATGCCTTCGTTACAATGTACGCTACCTTTTTACATTCCCCTTTTGTACTTTGCGGTGCAAATTAGGAAAATTCGGTGGAGGGTCCTGTGCACGCAAAAGTGCAAATGTCATGGGTACCTGCTGTCGAATTGCGAGGAGGTCAAATATGAGCTCCTATTGAGGTAAATCTTGATGTTGTTTGGGGTTAGGGTGTAATACACAAGGGGCAAATGGGAGTAATACTTTCAGCTCAACACATAAAATGCACTCGATGGATGATAAATCAATTTTGTAAGTAAGGGGGACTCCTGGTCAAATCCCACCGTCTTTTCTTATTAGGTTACAGCAAAGTCCTTTGCTTATGTTTTCCCTTAAAGTTGAGGAAGCTAGTATCCACAGCTACCTGAGACACAGATGCATAGCAAGCTGTCAGCCCGTGCACCTATACGCAAATGTTGGACTCTGAGCCGTGTGGCCTGACGTATACGATTGACTTAAAGAAATGAGAGAGCAACCGTAGTGCAAGCGTCAAGCTTGTGATCACTAACGTGTCTCAATCATAACGCAGACATACCGAGTCTCCAGCAGAGGGAGACAAACTCTAGCACTGGCTCCTGCCTAAAATAATGAAAACCCCGATGCAATCCTACACGGACATTCCTTTCTCCCTCTTCCTGGACCTAATCTCCCACCCACCTGGATGTCTGATCATGGCTACTTTTTTGCCCAAACCCTCTGCCTTTGAAAAAGTGATGATTACAAAAAAGCCATTCAATGGCCTGTATAATACTGTTCACGTGTTATGATATGATAGGTTATTTATAACACGCTTAATACCCAGAGTTTTTAAGCGCAGACCCGGGGATCGAACCTGTGGTGCTCCGCGTCGTCAAGACAAGCACGTTGCCCCTGAAATATCCTACCGAGTGTTCAAACTAAACCCACCAAAAGCAGCTGTTGGCTGAGTACATATCAATCAGTCATAAAACATACAAGCGCTGTTATAAAACGCCTTGTGGGTGCCTGGCCACCAAAGCCACCTGCTGGAGTGCCCTTGCCATGGGAGGCCTCACTGCTACCCTGGTCTTCTGGGAAACCTGGCCTAGCTGGAATCTTATTGGGCTACTCCTTCGGAAATTGTCCTGGTGTGGAGGGGCGTTCTGGACTTCCAGAGCTCGGCCGCCATGGTCCTGCAGACGGCCAGCGTTGCCTCCCTATTGGGGCTATTTGAGGATTGTAACCTCTATGCCATCCACGCATGGAGTTTATCATAATTCCCAGGGACACCCCTGCTTGCTCAACTTGTAACTTGTAGCCCATGTTTTCAGATTTGTATCATAAGGAGCCATTTTTGGTAAGGGCCATTAGGTGTCACTACAAGCTGAAACTATTGCATTAGAGTACAGATAGGGAGAGATAGCACATGCTTGGTTATTTTCCGACCCATTGACTGCCCGTGGCCCTGCTAATCCCTAAGGCCATTCCCACCGAGTTCCTGCCCCTCCCTGCCCAAAACACCTCATCATGGGAATTCCTAGAGCTCGCTTTAATCAAGCCTTACTATCAAACTTTGCACTCTAAGTGCCTGCCAGTGTTTTTTCAAAGCGGTCTTCTGGGAGTTAATGACCTAATTGGCGCTGTAAACCCACTACTGATGTAATAAATGTGTCTTAACTAGTTCTGCCTTCAGCCACTCTATTTATAAGCACTATGCGTCTCCCTCACTGAAGTCCAGTTAAAGCCAAGCATTGGCAAAGCCAACAGTTTTGGCCTGTGTATATGTATTGGGCATTTACCAGACACTGCTATTAGATGCCCAGAGACTCACACTAGTGTGCACCTGCATCAATGGCCAGTTAACTCACTGTGGCAGTGCCAGGCAAGTGCCTTTCCCAGACCAACACACGACCCCAAACTGCTGGCACTGCCAATGTTTGATAGCTTATATTTATCATCTGGAGGCATTCCTTGGGTTTGTGACTGACGTCTTGAACTGTGACTTTTGTTTGGGAGGGGGTTCACTGTGTTTTGTCTTGTAATTTTCATTATGTTGATTGACTTTCACCCTTACCGTTTTTATAGACCATCAATGTATGTTCATCTCTGTTTTGTTTTTTCTTGTTCGTTTTACTTCTGCTACATTCTATTCATTCACAGCCATCATTTCATGTTGTGACACCATCTCATTACATTGTGTAAAGCGTTTGGTGTAAGGCGCTATGGAAGCAAACAAAACAACAACCACAAAGGTGCCAGAAGACGTCAAGGGATGGAATGACGGATGCAGACCCAGGGACTCAACAGAGCTGTTCATTTGCGTATCATGTCGCGTGCAACTAATGTGTTCATTATGCTCACGTGATTGGCTAATGGGCATGGCAGCGGTGGAGGGCAGTCAATACCCACAAGAGAGTCCATTCGCCGGCTGTTTTGCAGATTCTCAAAGCAGGAGCACTTGATCTCCTACAGCAGGCGTCTGTAACGCGTGGCTCTCCAGATGTCTTGGACTACAACTCCCATGATCCCTCACCATTGAGTATGCTATCTAAACTGTTGGGACTTGTAGTCCAAAACATCCGGACAGCCAAAGGTTGCAGACCCATGTCCTAAAGCATTGTGCTCCTTCAACCACCTGTTATAAGGGCAGCTGTTTCCGGGAAGTAAAGAGGATTATTTTAACAGTGTCCTCTAAAATTGGACCACTTCACCCACTGAAACATGTTACTTGTTTGCAGAGGGAAACTCTTTCTGTTTTTCCTTTTTACACTTTGTCTTGTGTGGTGCACTGCCAAAGCCTTGGGGCAGGGCTTGTGGCTAAACTGTTTGCTTTTGTAACTCGCATATGCTACCATAATCAAATTACAACATGTGCAATGTGCACACGGGTTCTGTGGGAGTGTATTTGAAACAACAAACATCTCTACTTTAGCAGGAGGGCGTTACTTGTGCATGTCGCAATGTACTCTGTCATGTTGTTTCCTTTCTGAACGCCTCTCCCCCTTACATTTCGATGCATCCTTGCAAGCGTGGCACGGGGTTCTGCACGGCACACAGTCACGGACTAGCCTGGAACTGTGGGCGGGAATAATACGGTGGGATGGGCTGTGGGGAAGACAAGCAATGGAATAACATCCTTGAACAAATCACGTATCCTGGATGTTTCTAGAATGATCCCCCAGCTCATTTATCTATCATAACAGAAGATATTGACTGGATCACCCTGCCATTGTGCCGGGAGGATAGCTCAGGGGCAACGTGCTTGCCTTGGAAGCAAGACGACGCGGAGCAACACAGGTTTGATCCCTGGGACCGCGCTTAGAAACCTCTGGGTATTAAGCACATTACAAATAACCAATCACAATAAGTTAATAATCTATGTATGGCGAGCTGCTTTCACTCACTGATTGTGTCCAATATGGTATGGGGACAGAGGGCCAACCGTTTGTCTCTTGGCTATGTTCTATATCCTCGAAAAGCGGGTGACGAGGTTAAGACCTTTCTGGAGTATGTCCCACCAGGTGCAGATGTTGGACATCTGTCTGGGGCCCGGGTTTCCACAGGGTCTAATGGGGGTGTGGAACCAGAGGCTATCCTTTCTAAGTTCTTAAAGACAGCCAATGATTGGTCTTGGGTGGGGCCGGCCCTTAAAACCTTTGATCTACTTCGACAAGGCATGGGACATCCCTAGCAATATTGGAGTCCGTATCATATCGTGGAACGTGTGTGGCTTGATCAATCTACGCACATTTTGGATGAGCATTCAGTCACTGGAAGGGCCTAACATTGTATTGTTGCAGGAAACTATGTCTACTGCACATTTTCATATGGATGGTTATCAGACCTTTACTAGACATGCCGTATGCTTCGGTTTGGGACTTCCGATGGGGGGGGGCTTGCAGTAGCTGTTGACCTTAACCTACAATTGTTGTCTGAGTTTTTTTTTAATCAGAGTGGCTGCTTGCTGTTAAAATAATTGATACTGTATCTGGGGGGAAGGCGTACCTTGTTGTGAATTTGTACTGGGATCCTGCCAGGGTGACTCTCGAGGATATAATCAAATGCCTAAGGCAACTACTCAAGGACTGGTATGCTAGCAGAAATCGGGGCTTATATTACTTTTGCTGGGGATTTTAATTCTAACTGTGCCAAGAGTGCATTGTTGAACTACTCTAATACCGGTGCACATACCCAGGCCTTGAATGTGAAGAGAGGGTTTAAATGGGATTCGTTCTTGAGCGAATGGGGTATGTTTCGAAGGGAGGATTTGTCCACAAGAGAGCTTGCATGCACACGGCATATGGGGGACTCTCGATCGAGAATCGATTATGTCTATGATACACCAGTATGGGAGCTAGATGTGGTTCTTTGCCCCATGTGGATCGGGGGTGGGTGATCATCTGCTATTGACCTTCTTATTGGACACTCCTTTCTCTCTACATGATCTTAGATCGGACCTGGCCCTTCTTCAGCCAGATACTGGCAGACGAGCTGTTGTATGGAACTACAAGACAGTGCCCAGCTTTACCCAATGTATTGCCAAAAGGTTTGTTGAAATGAATAGGGGGTTGCTCTTTGGGGTCTCCAGCTGAGCGGGTCAACTTTGTCCACTGTATTGCTAGTGAAGGTCTTGATGTTTTGGGGCATAACAAGAGGATTTTTACTCTAGCTAGAAAGCGCCACACATTTGATCATAGGATTCAGGCCTCTAAGAAAGCCAAACGGCCATCCATCCGTGGGCTCAAGAGTCAGAGACTAACTGCTGCAGAGTATCTTTTAGCTACTAGGAAAGCCACACAGGCCCACAAAAATGGAGTACCTTCTCGAGTCTTACGAACGAGATAACCAGTCTATGCTGGATAGCTTATGTGTGGACAAGGAGGCAAACCTCAAATCTGCTTGTGGGGGGCGAATTCTGGCTATGCACTCTGTCATTTCCGATGCCACCTGGGTGGCATTCTATTAGGCTAAATATTCGCTTCCGGAAGATATGGTCTACTGTGAGAACCTTAATCTGGGACCAGTGGAGCAGGGGGAGTGTCATTGGGAATTATCCGATATCGTCTGGGCCATTGATAGTCTTAAACCATCAAGGGCCTCGGATGGAATTCCACCATTGGTTCTGCAGAGCTCTCCTTCCCAAGCCCCTCTTTGATGCGATATTTGCATATCATCTAATCCCGCCTTCTTGGGTCCAGTCAATCATCATACCAATCTATAAGAAGGGAGATTCTGACCCTGCCAATCATAGACCAATTGCCTTCACTGATGCCACCTGTAAGGACTTTTCAATTCTACTCCTTAGGGACCTTGATCTCCACATTAGGCAACATGGTCTTTTTTTCAAAATTCCAGGTTGGGTTTAGGAAAAACATGGGCACTCCACTCAATGCTACCATTCTTGCGTGCATCTTCTATCACAGTAAGGATGTGGGGGACGTCTACATGGCCTCCCTTGCTTTCTCTAGCGCTTTCGATTGTGTGGTGGGCTTCCACTTGTGGAACAAACTTCTTAGCTGGGATGTTCTCAGGAAGCTGGTCCAGCTTTTGGCGCTGCTCCATTCAGGCACTTCTTTGAGGGTGCGCCTTACGCGTGAGGGTTCTCTGTCTTCCTGCATCCAAACTTGGATGGGTATAAAGCCGGGCTGTACTGTTGCCCCGTCCTCTTCAATCTATATGCAAGGGGTGTGGAATAGTGAGATAGTCTCATCAGCTAGACTAGGCTGTCTCAGACTTGATTGGTTAGCGTTTGCTGATGATTTTATCCTCTTAAACCGCACACCTAAGGGCCTTCAACATAAATTAAACCTTTTTGAGCAGTATTGTACCTCCAATAATGTAACTCCTAATTGAGGCCAATCTAATATTGTTATCTTCGCCAAGGGTCGGAAGATAATCAAACTCTGTTCTTGGTATCTTGGTGGTGAGAGACTGGAACATGTGGATTTCCTTAGGTACTTGGGTTACAATCTGAGCAATCAGTACTCTGGTGTTATCTGAAAAGAATTCCACAGGGCCGGCTTGCCCCCCTGACCTCCCAAATTAAATGTCTATACAGAAAGGTGTGCACATTTTCTGGTTTGCCAATTCAGCGTTTCTATCTGGCTAAAGTGGAACCTGTGTTACTGTATGGATTAGACTTTCGCCGTTATCTCAACGTTGTGAAAGGTAAACTGTGGAAACAGGTTTTGGGTCTTTCAACTGCTTTACCTAACTGCATTAGTAGTCATGAACTTTGCCTCACCTCGCTTAAGGTCTGCTATACCTGGCGTATGCTGACTACCTATTCTAAGATCCTTGGTCCGCCGTCTAACAGCCTCTACATGGATCTGGCCAGCATCACTAAAGAAGCCACAATCACATCTTTTAATCTCTTTACTAAAATAATACAGGATACTCTGATACATATTGGTGGAAAAGAAGAGGAACTAGTTCATCGATGCGGTTATGTAAAGGTCAAATTGTACAAATTAGACTGGGTGGAAACAGTTGATGCTTATCATTTGTACACAACATTTAGTGAATATGCTAAATGTGTACACAAAATTGAATGTATTTCCCAGTCCTTGCAGAGGTTGCCCTGTGAGTTTGCGGGGTCTATCTACATTTTCGCCTCAACCAGTTCCTCTCTAAAGAATGTATCCTCCATTGCAAAGGGCAACAGCCTCTATTCAATAACATCCACTGTAGATTTTGTGACAGTACGAATGGCCAGGAAACCCTTAAACATTGGGTTACTGCCTGACCATACTTTCGGGAACGATAGAGAAAGATGTTTTAAACAAAATGCTCCAAGGGAATATGATTTCGCTATTGTTCTTTTTTTATCTCGGTTAATGTGGGGCCAAAATGTATCGCTTACTTTATCTTCATATCAATTTTGACTATGTGTTTCTGTTCTTATACAGTGAGAATTGCCTTTGTGTTTTTACACATTGACAATTGTCTATGCCTTGCTTTGTTATGTACTTTTGGATATGTGTTTTTTCTCTATGTAAGGTCGCTTTGGAAACCAATACCACAATTTAACAAAATTAAAAACTATACGTGGAACTGCCCCGACACATTTACCTGCAAAATCAGAAGGAACACAAAATAGACATTCGCCACTCTCTGGAACTGTTCGAAGAGGTTAAGGAACAGGAAGGTGAAAATGTTGTATTTTGACGTCTTGATCGCGTTGGTCTGTGGAAAGAAAACAAACACGTCGCTAAAAATGGCGTCAGTTCACAGGCTCAAAAATCAGTCACTGCTTGGAAAGGTTTTGCCCACTAGTTCTGTTTCCGGTATGTCACCCAAGGCAATTTTTCAAATTATAGGCATCTTTTGGGGGGCCTAGAGGCAGCAGCGTCCCTAGGAGGAGGCGGGGAGGGGCTGTGTGACAATAGCCCCGGGTCTTTTGGTTGAAGCCCCGGATAGACGCTCAGGGCTACAACCAAAATTCTAGCTAGCCCTGTTTCCTGACAGTCCAGGCATTAGCGTAGCCCCAGATCTTTTCCAGACCTAGCAACACCCCTGCCTGGAGGCTAAGCAGAGTTTGAGATGGGTGCAAGACAAATGGTGGGCTTGACAACAATATGGTGTAAACATTACGCCGATCAGTCCTATGGTTGGGGCACTAGGGCTGGGCTGGGATTGGCAGCGATGGAAATAATCCTGCAACTTTGTGCTGCCGCTCAAGAATATACTTGAACATTTATTTTTATTTTTTATTATTGATTCAGTTGCATTAACAACTTTTCAATATAATTCATTGCACATCATTCAATAAAAAATAAAAAAAACAATTGTACACATTTCCAAGATAAACAATTAGATATTACAAGTCATCAAATATTAAAACTAGTTCATCTTATTTTCTGTATAAAATCCTAAAGAGAAATAATTCATTTCGCATTTCACATATACTTGAATATCATTTTGTATGCTGTAGTATGAGGCTCATAAAGGCAGTTTCAAAATTCCATTGCAATGCCATAGTGCTCCTGCAGCTCTATATCTCTACATGAGCACCAATTCAAGCCAAACGTCCCCATTACTAATGTCCTTTTAATTGTCTTACACCCACGCCCAGCATAAATGAAAAGAGCTTAGATGGATGGTCTCGCTAGGGCTGGACCGCCCCGAGTAACTGGTCAGGTATCCAGGGAGCAGCGGCAATGCCGTAGTTTCCCCAGCGTCATCATCCAGTCTTCTTAGCACTCTGAAGTACATGTACACCATTAAACGCAGTAGAAATACTAACCCACAAGTGAAGATGTAAATGCATAATGCTATGGAAGCTTCAATTAGACTTATACACTGTAACTATGATCAGCCAATCAGGTTTTTCTCCCTTCAGCCCGAGCTTTAATTGGATGTAATCGCTCATCCACCTCCAACTCCCTCAGGGTCCGTTGCTTCTCCAGGCAAAGAGTTGGTGGTAGGGAACTGTGATCGGCCTCCCTCTGGAACAGCCTCCCTGCCTCTCTGAAACTTGAGGAGAACCATCTCCGGTTCAGGAAGCACCTCAAGACCTTCCTCTTTGCTTCTGATTTCTCTCCTCTGCTCCCTTGCTGATCTCTTGGTTGAAACTGAAACTGCACTGGTTTACCTGGCTACACTCTGATCTCGGGCCCAGGTCCCCTCCCAGTCAGTTGCACACCTGCACTGCCCCCCTGGCAACCATTGCACTCGGGGACGGTTTCTGTATCCCTACAGCCCCCTACCAGCACTTGACACCTGATGTCTGCCCTTACCCTTGCACATGCCACAAGCTGGCCGCACTTTTATTTATTGGCTTTATTTATTTTATTTATTTATCTTGTTTATTTTTTACATTTATCGTATGTACTGCACTGCCCCCTCCCATTTCCCCGCACTTCTCCCCTTTCCTCCATCCCCTGCACTTGCGCGATTTCAATGTCACCTGGCCTAGTATTAGGCGTGTTATAAATGCCATATCATATATCATTCATTTAGACACTGCAACTTTGGTCAGTCAATCAGATCTTTCTCCCCTCCGCTTCAATCAGTCTTAGACAAAGAAACTATGGTCAGGGAATAAGATCATTCTCCCCTCAGATCAAACTTCAGTCAGATTTAGCCACAGGAACTAGGGTCAGCCAATCAGGTCATTCTCCCCTGAGCCCAAGGTTCAATTAGATATAGACAAGGGAACTGTGATCGGCCAATCAGTACATTCTCCCCTCAGCCCAAGGTTCAATTAGATATAGACATGGGAACTGTGATCGGCCAATCAGTACATTCTCCCCTCAGCCCAAGGTTCAATTAGATATAGACATGGGAACTGTGATTGGCGAATCAGGACATTCTCCCCTCAGCCCAAGGTTCAATGAGACTTAGACAATGAAACTAGGGTCAGCCAATCAGGTCATTCTCCCCTCAGGCTTAGGTTCAATTAGACTTAGACAACGGTACTACGGTCAGCCAATCAGGTCGTTCTCCCTCAGACGTAGCTTCAATTAGACTTAGACAATGGAACTAGGGTCAGCCAATCAGGTCATTCTCCCCTCAGACCAAGATTCAATTAGACTTAGACAATGGAACTAGGGTCAGCCCATCAGGTCATTCACCCCTCAGCCTAAGGTTCAATTAGACTTAGACAAGGGAACTGTGATCGGCCAATCAGATCTTTCTCCCCTCCGCTTCAATCATACTTAGACAAAGAAACTATGGTCAGGGAATAAGGTCATTCTCCCCTCAGATCAAACTTCAGTCAGATTTAGCCACAGGAACTAGGGTCAGCCAATCAGGTAATTCTCCCCTCAGCCCAAGGTTCAATTAGACTTAGACAAGGGAACTGTGATCGGCCAATCAGTACATTCTCCCTACAGCCCAAGTTTCAATTAGATACAAACATGGGAACTGTGATCGGCCAATCAGGTCATTTTCCCCTCAGGCTAAGGTTCAATTAGACTTAGACAATGGTACTACGGTCAGCCAATCAGGTCGTTCTCCCGTCAGACCTAGCTTCAATTAGACTTAGACAATGGAACTAGGGTCAGCCAATCAGGTCGTTCTCCCCTCAGCCCAAGGTTCAATTAGACTTAGGCAATGGAACTAGGGTCAGCCTACCAGGTCATTCACCCCTCAGCCTAAGGTTCAATTAGACTTAGACAATCAAACTACGGTCAGCCAATCAGGTCATTCTCCCCTCAGCCCAAGCTTCAATTAGACTTAGACAATGGAACTACGGCAGCCAATCAGTACATTCTCCCCTCAGCCCAAGGTTCATTTAGACTTAGACAATGGAGCTACAGTCAGCCAATCAGGTCATGTTCCCCTCAGCCCAAGGTTCAGTTAGACTTAGACAATGGAGCTACGGTCAGCCAATCAGGTCATGTTCCCCTCAGCCCAAGGTTCAATTAGATATAGACAAGGGAACTGTGATCGGCCAATCAGTACATTCTCCCCTCAGCCCGAGGTTTAATTAGATATAGACCTGGGAATTGTGATCGGCCAAACAGGCCATTCTCCCCTCAGCCCAAGGTTCAATTAGACTTAAACAATGGAACTAGGGTCAGCCAATCAGGTCATTCTCCCCTCAGGCTAAGGTTCAATTAGACTTAGACAATGGTACTACGGTCAGCCAATGAGGTTGTTCTCCCCTCAGACCTAGCTTCAATTAGACTTAGACAATGGAACTAGGGTCAGCCAATCAGGTCATTCTCCCCTCAGCCCAAGGTTCAATTAGACTTAGACAATGGAACTAGAGTCAGCCCATCAGGTCATTCACTCCTCAGCCTAAGGTTCTATTAGACTTAGACAATGGAACAAGGGTCAGTCAATCAGGTCATGTTCCCCTCAGCCCAAGGTTCAATTAGATCTAGACAAGGGATCTGTGATCAGCCAGTACATTCTCCCCTCAGCCCAAGGTTCAATTAGACTTAGACAATGGAACTACGGTCAGCCAATCAGGTCATGTTCCCCGCAGCCCAAGGTTAAATAAGACTTAGACAATGGAACTACGGTCAGCCAATCAAGTCATGTTCCCCTCAGCCCAAGGTTAAATTAGACTTAGACAATGGAACTACGGTCAGTCAATCAGGTCATGTTCCCCTCAGCCCAAGGTTCAATTAGACAGACAATGGAACTACGGTCAGCCAATCAGTTCATGTTCCCCCCCAGCCCAAAGTTCAATTAGACTTAGAAAATGGAACTACGGTCAGCTAATCAGGCCATTCTCCCCTCAGACCACATGTCAGTCAGATTTAGCCAAAGTGACTACGGACAGCCAATCAGGTCATTTTCCCTCAGCCCAAGGTCCAATTAGATATAGACAAGGGAACTGTGATCGGCCAATCACTACATTCTCCCCTCAGCCCAAGGTTCAATTAGATATAGACATGGGAACTGTGATCGGCTAATCAGTACATTCTCCCCTCAGCCCAAGGTTCAATTAGATATAGACATGGGAACTGTGATTGGCCAATCAGGACATTCTCCCCTCAGCCCAAGGTTCAATTAGACTTAGACAATGAAACTAGGGTCAGCCAATCAGGTCATTCTCCCCTCAGGCTTAGGTTCAATTAGACTTAGACAACGGTAATACGGTCAGCCAATCAGGTCGTTCTCCCTCAGACGTAGCTTCAATTAGACTTAGACAATGGAACTAGGGTCAGCCAATCAGGTCATTCTCCCCTCAGACCAAGGTTCAATTAGACTTAGACAATGGAACTAGGGTCAGCCCATCAGGTCATTCACCCCTCAGCCTAAGGTTCAATTAGACTTAGACAAGGGAACTGTGATCGGCCAATCAGATCTTTCTCCCCTCCGCTTCAATCATACTTAGACAAAGAAACTATGGTCAGGGAATAAGGTCATTCTCCCCTCAGATCAAACTTCAGTCAGATTTAGCCACAGGAACTAGGGTCAGCCAATCAGGTAATTCTCCCCTCAGCCCAAGGTTCAATTAGACTTAGACAAGGGAACTGTGATCGGCCAATCAGGTCGTTCTCCCCTCAGCCCAAGGTTCAATTAGACTTAGGCAATGGAACTAGGGTCAGCCTACCAGGTCATTCACCCCTCAGCCTAAGGTTCAATTAGACTTAGACAATCAAACTACGGTCAGCCAATCAGGTCGTTCTCCCCTCAGCCCAAGGTTCAATTAGACTTAAACAATGGAACTAGGGTCAGCCAATCAGGTCATTCTCCCCTCAGGCTAAGGTTCAATTAGACTTAGACAATGGTACTACGGTCAGCCAATCGGGTTGTTCTCCCCTCAGACCTAGCTTCAAATAGACTTAGACAATGGAACTAGGGTCAGCCAATCAGGTCATTCTCCCCTCAGCCCAAGGTTCAATTAGACTTAGACAATGGAACTAGGGTCAGCCCATCAGGTCATTCACTCCTCAGCCTAAGGTTCTATTAGACTTAGACAATGGAACTAGGGTCAGTCAATCAGGTCATGTTCCCCTCAGCCCAAGGTTCAATTAGATATAGACAAGGGAACTGTGATCGGCCAATCAGTACATTCTCCCCTCAGCCCGAGCTTTAATTAGATATAGACCTGGGAATTGTGATCGGCCAAACAGGCCATTCTCCCCTCAGCCCAAGGTTCAATTAGACTTAAACAATGGAACTAGGGTCAGCCAATCAGGTCATTCTCCCCTCAGGCTAAGGTTCAATTAGACTTAGACAATGGTACTACGGTCAGCCAATCAGGTTGTTCTCCCCTCAGACCTAGCTTCAATTAGACTTAGACAATGGAACTAGGGTCAGCCAATCAGGTCATTCTCCCCTCAGCCCAAGGTTCAATTAGACTTAGACAATGGAACTAGAGTCAGCCCATCAGGTCATTCACTGCTCAGCCTAAGGTTCTATTAGACTTAGACAATGGAACTAGGGTCAGTCAATCAGGTCATGTTCCCCTCAGCCCAAGGTTCAATTAGATCTAGACAAGGGATCTGTGATCAGCCAGTACATTCTCCCCTCAGCCCAAGGTTCAATTAGACTTAGACAATGGAACTACGGTCAGCCAATCAGGTCATGTTCCCCGCAGCCCAAGGTTAAATAAGACTTAGACAATGGAACTACGGTCAGCCAATCAAGTCATGTTCCCCTCAGCCCAAGGTTAAATTAGACTTAGACAATGGAACTACGGTCAGTCAATCAGGTCATGTTCCCCTCAGCCCAAGGTTCAATTAGACAGACAATGGAACTACGGTCAGCCAATCAGTTCATGTTCCCCCCAGCCCAAAGTTCAATTAGACTTAGAAAATGGAACTACGGTCAGCTAATCAGGCCATTCTCCCCTCAGACCACATGTCAGTCAGATTTAGCCAAAGTGACTACGGACAGCCAATTAGGTCATTTTCCCTCAGCCCAAGGTCCAATTAGATATAGACAAGGGAACTGTGATCGGCCAATCACTACATTCTCCCCTCAGCCCAAGCTTCAATTAGACATAGACAATGGAACTATGGACAGGACCCCAGATCATCCTCCCCTCAGCCCATCTTGCTGGATAACAACACAGATATGCCTGTCTTTGCTGTTAGTTATCTTGCACCCCCTTGGATAGCCGCGCCAGTTCTGCCTCCCTGTGTGTGGAAGATCTGCTGGGTTGTCGTGGTTACTAAACACTTGTGAGAAGGCACCAGGGCCTCAGTAATCTCCTGCATCACGTGCTTCCTCTGTGGAGGGGGATCCCTTACCCCCTTACTCTAGTGGACTGCCTGGACTGCTTGGGGAATCCTGCCACCCACCCAGCAGCGAGAGCCCTAGGCAGCTGCAGCCTAGCTGCCTGGCATGACCCCATAAAGTTGAGGAACCATCTGGGTGTGCAAACTTGTACTCTACAATATCCTAAAGTTCCTTCAGTGACAGCAAGAGGGCGCATGCCCAGTAGACGCAGTCAGAATAAAGTCAGCGGGGTGGATTGTGGATCCCAACACATTTCTTTTATTCATGTTTGAGCACCCGGAGACTGCCTTTGGGTGGTAGCAGTGCCTGGTGTCAAGCAACAAACCATAACAACATAACACAACATCTGTCCTATTTGTTAAGCAAAGGACAGGCATTAGGAGAGAGGGAGGCTCATCCAGGTAATTTGGTGTTAAATATTACACAAACTATTGCTGTGCAATGGTTCAGTAGGTACAGCCAATAGGATATGTCAACATGTTGGAACGGTTGTGATGCTCTTGGCGGTCGGTCTGGGTGGTCACAGGAAGTGGTACTGGAGAAATACGCCGAGTTACAGCACAGAGTCGCGTGCCAGGGCCTCAGGATGTGCCCCTTAGGCAATCGTGATGGCGTCTTGAGCCTTCGTATCCCACACGCTTCCTCTTGTCTTTTGGAGCCAGGTTAACGTAGTCAGTAGCAGGCACACTCTGGGTCTATGCGCTAGTTAACATTTCTCATCAGAATACAAGACTAAATTGACTTCATCTTTATGATGGCAACGTAACCATGCAATTGGTCGATAGCTAGTGGCACCCAGCATTCACAATAATCAGTCACGGATACTGACAAATAATCTAGAGCTGTCTACCTGCTTTAGCCAACCATCCCGCTGTGGACACTGATTAGTCTTCAGCTGGTCACCCTTGCAATGTCATTGCAAAAGGATGTTTACAGAGCAGACTGCTTTGACTCCATTGTTATCGTATTTCATTTGTATTTTGGGTATTTGTGAAGGACTAGTGAGCCTAAAAAGTGGTAAAAAAAAAGGGGGGGGTTGAGGGGTCCCCCCATTTCGAATAAAAAACATATTAAAAAAATTTGACTTTTTTTTCGACATTATTTTTCGAAAAAATGACTTGAACAGATGTGTAGAGGGACATATTGCTTATAAATCATGTAGCTGAAGGCAAACGTGGTTAAGACATTTTTATTACAGGAGCACTTTTACAGCCAGAATTAAACCATCACCTTTCAGAAGACTGCTTAGAAATAACAGTGGCAAGGCCTAAAAAGCAAAAAGTGTTATGCTAATACACTATAGAGCTAGCTTGAAGATATACCAGGAGGGTATGTTTTAGGCAGGGAGGGGCAGGTAGAGGGTGGGAATGGCCACAGGGATTAGCAAGGCCATGGTAGGTCAATGGGTGGGCAAATACCCCAAAAATGCCCACAGGCTGTGGTGTTCACATACCATCTCCCTCCAATTTGTAATCCAGTAGAAAAGTGTCGGCCTATATGTATTGCTAATGTTGTCACCCCATAGCCAAAACTAACCAGCAGCAGGCATCGGACCTAGTGGTTGAGTGCCATCTTATCTTTGCTCGGGCCTATAACTACGGGCCCCAGGGCATTACCTGACTCAATAATGCCCGCGCCGCTCAGGGCATATTGCTTAAATAATACACGCCAGCCTGCCATATCAGTATAACAGCCTGGAAATAGTGGTTTTATGGCAGTCTAGTAGTGACATCACAACTGACCTGTAATCAATTATTACGGTTCTGTTGTGACGTCACAATGCCTGCTGCCTGAGCCAGCACAGAGCACAACTCCAGCTGTCAGTACTGCTCTTAATTTTTTTATTCCTTTTATTGAGCTGCTCAAACTAATTTCTGCAACGCATTGCAAGCTGCATATTTGCTTTCTAAATCCAAACACGTTCTACCTTCCTGATATGGAACAGCAAGTTGAAGAACCCTCACATTAGATTAAGCAAGAGGCCAGGTAGTAAAGGAGATGACGGTGTGGGGCTCTGTATTATAAAGCTTAAAATATCCCCTACTGTGCGTAAAAAGGATATTTGCAAATCACCTTGGAGTTGCATGACCTGATAAAGAAACACAGCCTTCGGCCTCGCTCCTCTATTTGCTCGCAGAACACCCACATGTCTTGCAATATCCTTATAACGTACGGTAGGAGGTACTTTACCCCACTTATTACAGATGCCTCATTCGGACAATCATGCTACGAAACGTATTTGCAGAAAAAAAATAAAATCTAAAGTATGCATGATAGCGTCATTATGGGCTAATGAAGTGTTGGAAGTACTAACTATGCTAAGGGTAGTCCAAAAGAAGGGATCAATGCAGCAATACGACATATTAGTACTCAGCGAGGGCTCAATCAGAATGAAACAAGCATTCTGATTGGTCCTCGCCGGGGCACTACCCGGCCAGGAATCCCTCGTCTGAGATTCCACGGCCATTGTTCCCTGCGGGGGACGTGGCAGCCCCTCAGCCAATGAGAAGGCTCGAAGCGGGGATATCCCTGCTCTGAGCCTCCACACGGCTGAGAAGCTTCCTTCGGCCACCGCCGGGGACTAAGATATGTGTTTTTTTCCCTTTCCTCCCACATCCCCGCCCTCCCAACCGCAACTCACCCCACCCCACCCCACTTACCTTCTGCCTCCTTTGTCCATGGCGGACGGTGTGGCAGCCTCCAGCCGTGTAGAGGCTCGGAGCGGGGCCATCCCCACTCTGAACCTCCACAAGGCTGGAGGCTGCCTTCGTCCCCCGCCAGGGATTCAGGTAAGTCTATTCTTTTTTTTTTCTTCTTTTCCCTCCCCCCCCCCCTCCCAACCACACTTACTTTCTTGTCTGTCGTCTTTCGGGAGCGAATGTGCTGGGAACACTTCTGTTCCCAGCGTGTCGCTCCCGATGGCCGCCATGGAAAGGGAAAACAGACTTTCCATTTCCCGGTGGCCACTTTCTTGGTCTTTTTTTTTTCTGTCCCAAAACGCTGCAGCGTTTCGGGAAAAAAAGAACTGCTTTTAGTACCCCAGTCATGCAGATCATGCGGGCCAGGGTACTAATAGAAATATGCCCCTTAATTAGAGGAGACCCTTTCTTTTACGTTTGAGTCAGTTGTGAACTTTCTGAATGTGGAAAGGTATTGTGAGAAAAACAGAGATTTCATTGCATTCCGAGTCCCATCCTAAAGCACACATTACCGTACATACTATGTGCGTATAAAGAAATATTGTGGCGCACGTCACCTTATGGTCACTTCAGAGCATGTGAAGGTACAATTAGAATAGCAATTAAGAATCCCACACGATGCAACAGGGAAAGCATTCCTCAATTGCGAGGAGTGGCCCCCTATGCAGTATTCCTCAGTCACGAGGAGTGGCCCCCTATCCAGTATTCCTCAGTCATGAGGAGTGGCCCCCTATCCAGTATTGTTGTGTCTTGGGAGGTTGCCACTATCCAGCATTCCTCAGTCACGAGCTGTTACCCCCTAGCCAGTATTACTGAGCCTTGAGAGGTTGCCGCTATCCAGTATTCCACAGTTGCGAGAGTTGGCTCTGTATCCAGTATTACTGAGTCACGAGAGACTGCCACTATCTAGTATTCCTCAGTTGTGAGAGTTGGCTACCTATCCAGTATTACCGAGTCGCAAGAGACTGCCACTATCCAGTATTCCTCAATCTCGTGCGGTTACCCCTATACAGTATTAGTGAGTCGCGATAGGTTGCCACTAACCAGTGTTCCTCAGTTGTGAGCTGCTGTCCCCTATCCAGTATTATTGAGTCGCGAGAGGTTTGTTCTATCCAGTATTCCTCAGTCACGAGGGATTGCCCCCTATCCAGTAGCGAGAGGTTGCTGCGATCCAGTATTCCTCAGTTGCAACAGGTGGCCACCTATACAGTATTATTACGTTGTGAGAGGTTGCTGCTATCCAGTATTCCTCAGCTGCGAGAGGTGGCTCCATGTCCAGTATTTTGCAGACCTTACCCTTCACGCTGTCAAATCTTATTCCAACGCCTGCACGAACAGCTCTGTCTTCGGAAGCTTTCTGAAACTTGTATAGTTGGAGTCTGCCACAAGGCGAGGGTCTGGAGATTCCAGAGTCTGGGTTCTTGTACTCACTACTCACAGGGCGTGGCCTCCATGTTTGAGTTGTTTGATTGATCTTTGGTTCATCAGGTGCGCATTTGCTGAATGGAGGTTTCTGGCTGGGATATAGCCTGGGCTCAGTTTCTGATGGTAACCTGATGCATTTTCACAGCAGGCTTTGAGTGATTTTTGATTCCATTGGCAGGCAGTGGAGCGCGTCTAACTCCTGCTTCACGCCCACTTCTTTCATGAAGCTCATCCAGAACCTGGCTGCTTTTGCAGTCCTTAGGGCAGTGGTCTTCAAACTTTTTTGGCCTGGGCCCCCCCTGAGCAAAGTTTTGGCAGGCCGGGCCCTCCCAAAAATGTCAAATGGACAGTATGTACAAATGGCTATGAAATATTGCGTGCCGCCACTGCACCCTACTCCCTGTATCGTCCCTGGGCTCCCCCAAATGCTCCCATCACGGTCGCTGGGCTCCCTCATCCCACTCCTACCAAATCCCTGGGCTCTTCCCACCCTGCTCCCACCACTATCCCAGTGCTCCTGCACATCCTTCTCCCACCACAGTTCCTGACCCCCCCCATCTCACCCCCCACATTCCCAACACAGTCCGAGGGCCAGTTGGATCTGGGTTTTTTTTTTAAGTGGAGGGGCATAAATATTTCCCATAAAATTGCCTTAGCGACCGAGCATAGCGAGGGTGTCCGAAACAATCAAGGGAGGTTCGGGGGGTTTCCCCCCTTGATTTTTTTAAAAATATGGGTTAAAATGTTGCATTTTAGAGCATAGTTTAAAAGAAATGGGTAAAAAGCCAAACAGTTTGCAATTGGCGCTGGGGGACCAAGGGGAAAAGCATGGTATTTTTGACTGGACATCTATGATACATATCCAGTTAAATAAATACCATCTCTGTCCCCTGGGCTCCACAGCACCTCAGAAGAAGAGCTGATTTTGGCAGGTGGGTAGGGGGATTGTGCAACAAAGGCATTTTTAAAAAGCCTTTGTTGTATAACCCTCCTTCCCCACTCTACCCCCATTCCCCAAAATCAGCTCTTCGGACCAAAACAAACACACACAGTTTAGCCAGCCCAGGAGCACTCCCTCAGCTGGAAAAAGCAGCTGGGGGCTGCTCAGTGTTTCACTGGGCTGGCTCCTCGGCTCCTCCATAATGGGTTAGGGGGCCACTGGGTGGATACTGCTTCCGCCATTATGGATGCGCTACTAGGCTTGGACTGGCCTATAGGGCAATAGGATAATGCCTGTACTAAAAATGCAAAATGCTAGTGTAGGCCCATCAAAATAGCCCACTATTTTGGCCAATGTGGGACAGTTTGAAGAGTTAGTTCACTATTCAGCTAGTAGTTTTGACCATTGTTGCTGAATTCTTTAAATATCACCATTTACTTACATTTTGACACAAAACACCCCCTTGGGTACTATTTAAATGGTCTGTGACTAAAGGAATGAATATCCATTTGCAACTGTGGGCCACTTTTTCATTGGTGTCCGACCATGCGAGCTGCCCCCGGCCATTTCCTCCAACCTAAAAAAATCTTTTTTTAAAAAAAAATTTTTTTTTTTTACATTTCATGCTGGGCTCTAGCGCACTCCCTGGGTTGCGGCCACGCCCCCCAGGGGGAGCGCCTCCCACAGTGTGAAGACCTCTGCCCTGGGACTTGCTAGTCAGTGAATGTGGTCAAGCCATCTAGTAATGTTGAAATGACTCAGCACATCATTTCAAGATGAACGGTGATTTGGAATTCAGGTGTCATCGGCCAACATTTGTAAATGCACTTTTTGTTAATTTAAGACCTGAGCAGGTGAATGCATATACTGAGTAGATAAAAGAGGAGAGAGTTAGGACTTTTGAGGCACCCGGAAGACACATTCAAGATTCAAAGATCCAATCTTCCATGATCTTGTATTTGTACACACTTTTGGGGTTTCTGTAAAGCGCAAACCTAGCTATAAGACAATGGAGCACAGTACATGCCATGGAGGGAAACACATAAGGTAAGGTGGGCAGGGTTCCAATACATGGCAAGGAATATGTCGTAATGTGCACGGGCTCGTGCAAGGACACTCGTGGAATGTTATGATTGTTCGGGAGAGAACATTCCACGGTGGCCGTTGGCTGAGGTGGCAGAGAGAGCAGGCTTGTGGGGTCGCGTAATAAATACTTACAATCAACTTACTTGTGTACGGTGGAATTCATCAGTGGCGACGAGGATTTTACGTGACCCCGTTCCACGTGTGCATCGGCCGGCTGTTGGGTGCTGCTGCCTGCCCGTCCTAGCGTTGCAGCCGACGACGTGGATTGAGGTCGGAATTCGTTGGAGCCGCCTGCCGTCTACCCCTGTGCCGTTAGGGGCGGAAGCGGCCACAGAAGGGCTCCGTTGGTGGGCGTGTGGTTTCCAGTGGCGATTGGCGGCCAGGAGCTCACCAGGGGCATCAAGCCGATTCGGGAGGCGGCTGCGGGCCCTCCTGTGTCCCGAAGGGGAAGAAGCCGGGGCAGCAGGGCGACATCGTTGTGCTGGCAAGTCGCAAGCAAGCTTCGCGGTTGGGGATCTGGTTGGTGTCTCGCAGGAGGAGCACTCGTATAGCGGTACGTTGTACGAAGGGCTGTGTTCTGGTGTTGTGTTCGGCTGTATGTCGGCTTACAGCTCCGCCCCTGGCAGCGCATGCGCAACGCGCAGATCACTGCTGCCTGCTTGAGGTAGGAAGGAGGGGCTGCGGTGGCGCTGCGCGGCGTCAGGATCAGCTGACTTCTGCTGTTCAGGAGCCTCTTGCAAACACTGTACACGGGAAGGATCAGCTGGCTTCTGCTGTTCAGGAGCCTCATACAAACGCTGCATACGGGAAGGATCAGCTGACTTCTGCTGTCTGGAGCCTTAGTCAAACGCTGTATACGGGCACCTGGAGCTGGAGTTCTTCTACGTGCCACCAGACAGGATAGTGGTGGTAAGGTCGGGCATGTGACTGCTGTGGAGCACTGTGCATATGGTTTGGGCTGTGATCTGGAAGTGGAATTTGAAAATCTTGATTGGTTGTGACTCACCCGGGGCATATTGACGGTTGTACTGCAATTACGTGTGGGTGCACGTGCGCAAGGTGCCACTGACGGATCACCTCAAGGGAACAAGAAATCTGGAGGTTCTCACTAGGGTGGGGGAAAGATTCTTGTTGGTGGTTTAAGGAACAAGGTTTTTCCCCAGCAATGTTACATACAGCTGCAAGGCCTCCGCCAGCTTTTCTGCCAAATCCTGGAGAGCCTGTTGCTCCTTGGGAGCAGTGGGTGGATGCCTTCAAAGTATATTTGAGGGCTGCTGGCGGGGCAAAATTCAACGATGATGAAAAGGAGGCTGCACTGCTGAATTGTATTGGGACTGAGGGCTTGAGAGTTTTTCGGCACTTGCCAGGGGAAAACGTATTGGTTCAAGGGGGAGGTGAGGGAGAAATGGTTATTAGTGCATATGAGACAGCTTTGAAGAAGTTACAAATGCGTTTTGGTAAAAGAGTTAACGTGGTATTAGAGCGGTATAAGTTTTTCTCTAGGGCACAATGCTCTACGGAAAGCATAGATACTTATGTTACGGCACTACGTGCACTCATGGCTACATGTGGGTTTCCTGGCAATGGTGAGGAACACATAAGGGATCAGGTTATGATGAAGACATCTAATCAGAAAATCAGAGAAAGGTTGTGGATAGAGAGTGATCCTTCACTTGAGAAGGTGTTGGAGATTGCAAGAGCAATTGAAGCTTCTAAGACCAGTGTACAAATGCTTACGGAAAGGGATATGAATAGAGAGATGGTGCATGCTGTAGTAGCAAAGAACAAGAAAGGTTTGGATAGGGCTGGGGTGCAAGGGACTAGAGCACCTAAGAGTAAGGAGGGGTGCAAGAATTGTGGTTGGTCAAGTCACACGGCTGAGTCTAAATCTTGTCCTGCCTGCAATGTTGAATGCAGGAAGTGTAAGCGTTTGGGCCATTTTGCACGTATGTGTAAGGGGCAGTTGGTTGCTAGTGTGGCATTAGAAGACTCTACCATGTTATTAGAAGGGACGTCAGGAGGGGGATCTAATCAAAGCGTCATATTACATGTGGAGGGAAGTGGGCGGAAGGGTCCATGGGTGTCGGTGTTGGTGGATCAGCACCCTGTGGATATGCTGGTGGATTCGGGGTCACCTTATACACTGGTGGCCCCGGAAGTGTATCAAGAAGTGTTGGGCAAAGATATTTCTACTTTATTGGCTACAGACATCAAACCATGTGCATATGGGCAGAGTCCCATCGACCTACTGGGCTATAATTGGTCGAAATTTTCTTTCAAAGGGAGGCAGACCTTGGGTAAGTTGTATGTGGCTTCAAAGGGCACAAATGTGTTGGGTTGGGATGAGCAGGCTGCACTTAAAATACAGATTCACCCGGGTGAGAAGGAACCGGTTCTCAGTGTCACGGAGGGAGCAGGACAGAATGATAAAATGGTTACTTCTACGGTGCTTAGGAGTGAATTTCCTGAGGTGTTTTCGGACACCCTGGGTAGGCTCAGAGGCTTTACACATCGCATTGTTTTGAAGAAGGGTGCGGTTCCCAAAGTACATAAAGTAAGGGGAGTGCCAGTAGCGGCGAGGGAGGCATTCAAGGAGGAATTGGCCAAATTGCAGTCAGCAGGGATAATTGAGCCCATTGAGTCCTCAGAGTGGTTGTTTCCCGTGGTTTTGGTTAAAAAGGGGGATGGGAGCATCAGAATGTGTGTAGATCTCCGGGAGCTGAATTCAAGCATATGGGTGGATCGGCACCCATTGCCGAATATTAATGAGTTGTTGTTGACATTAGGAGAGGCCAAGTATTTTTCAACTTTTGATCTGTCAACGGCGTACCATCAAATCGACCTGCATGTTGACTCTAGACCACTTACTTCGTTTGTGACTCCGTTTGGGGCATACAGATTCTGTCGCATGCCATTTGGCCTTGCTTCGGCTTCGGCAGTCTTCCAGAGGTTGATGCAACAGATGTTGGGTGGGGTGGTGGGAGTCAGTTATTTTCAAGATGACATTCTAATATGGAGCAGTAGCAGGGAGGAACATGATGCCAGGGTAAGGAGGGTCATGCAGATTCTTAAGGATAAAGGTCTGACTGTAAAGTTAATCAAGTGTCAGGTAGGTGTGGAAGAGGTCACATATTTAGGACATGTATTGAGTTCACGAGGTGTGAGTCCCAAAAGGGAGTTGGTGCAGGTGTTGAGGGATACACCAGCTCCGGTCAATAAGGATCAGCTAAGGGCTTTTTTGGGCCTTGCGGAGTACTATGTTAAGTTTATACCCAATTATGCGGAAAAAACAGTGGCCATGAGAGCGCTTATGAGGAAGTGTGTAAAATTTGCATGGTCTCAGGAGTGTGCAGTGGAATTTGGGTTGGTGAAGAAGGATGTAGAAAATGCTCCCTGCCTGAAATCGTTTGACCCGAAAAATAAAACGGCCCTCACTGTGGATGCAAGTGAAGTGGGTTTGGGGGCAGTGCTGGAGCAGTGGATAAGTGGTGAATGGATGCCAGTGGCTTTTGCCTCAAGGACTTTGAGAGATGTTGAAAGTAGATATTCGGTAATTGAGAGAGAGACTTTGGCAGTGTTATGGGCTTCAAAACACTTTAGGACGTTTTTGTGGGGCATTCCTTATATTCTCAGAACGGACCATAAACCGTTGGTGCAAGTGTTTTCTACCAAGGGGGTGATGGCAGTATCCCCGAGGATTGCGAAATGGTCAGTACAACTACAGGATTACAATTTTTCATTGCAGTATTTTCCGGGGAAGTTGAATGTTGTGGCAGACTGCCTGTCCCGTTTGCCTATGGTGGTAGAGGGTAGTCAGACGGTTTTAAGGAAAGATGAAGAGTGGCAGGAATGTCAGGTTGCGTGTGTGACGTCTGCGGTGGAGAAATCGTTGTGGGATCAGGAGTGTGGGGCCGATATTGAGTTAAAGTGGATTAAGGAAGGTTTGGTGAAAGGGTGGCACACGGTAAAGGACAGGCCTGAAGGGAAAGGTTATGCCCAAGTTTTACATGAATTAGCCGAGGGTCCATGGGGTGTGTCTAGGGGAAGTAGGTTGATACCCCCTGTGAGTTTGAGAGGGAGAATAGTCACGTTAGCACATATTGGACATTTGGGTCGATCTTTGACTAAGAGGAGACTCAGGGAGGAGTACTGGTGGCCGGCTATGGACAAGGATGTCGAACAGGTGGTGAAAGACTGTCAGGCATGCTCTGTTAGCGATAAAAGCAAGGTACTCCATACACAGCATATACATCCTGTAGAGGTTCCAGAACAAGTGTGGTCGAAATTGGCTTTAGATATCATGGGTCCATTTGAGTGTTTAGAGCCTGAGTGCAGATATATGTTGGTGTTGGTCACAGATAATGGGGTGCAGTTCACTTCCAGAGCGATGAGAGAGTTTTTGGAACAACATGCTATTTCCCATTTTAGAACAGCTTTGTACAATCCGTCTGCAAATGGATTAGTGGAGAGGGCCAATGGTACGATTAAGTCAGCTATACAGTTAGCTTTGGCTAATGGTTTGGATTGGCAGGAAGTGGTGACACAATATCTGGCTGCATATCGCAGAACGCCAGCCACAAGTACGGGTAGATCTCCATTTGAGCTTATGAGGGGCAGGAAAGCAGGTACTATGTTGAGAACGCTGGCGATGGGTGGTGGGGGGCCATGTGATATGGATTTACAAGCTATCCATCGCAGTATTTTGGCGCGACAGGAGGCCATGGGGTCTTCACAAAGGTGTAGAAAGGAATTGAATGTTGAGCTTGGGGATGAGGTGTACATACGAAATCCCAGGATGGTTCATAAAGGTCACAGCAAGTTTTTGCCTTCAAGGAGAGTTGTTAGGGTTGGAAAAGGCCATGTGAGATTGGAGGATGGTTCTGTTTGGAGCAAAAAACGGGTGGTGGTGGATGCTTGCAAACGTGGGGAGAGGGCAGGTGTGGAGTCTGATGGGGAAAGTCACGGAACTGGGCTGGATTATGATCCTGTGAGTTCACAAGGCATCAGCCTTGAACAGGAAGAGGGTGTTCCACTTCCACGTTCTGGGGGTGCCGAAAGGAATGTGGAGGGTCAAAATGTTTCGGATCAACAACCTGATCTAGGACAAGAAGGGGGTCGCCTTGCCAGGACGTGTGGCCCCCCTATAAAGTTTAGAGATTATATTTGTTAAAAAATGAAATTTACATGTTATGGTATAATGCATCTTTGGGGTCAATATTGCTTTATCCATGAATGCAATTGGTGTTAATGATGAGATATATATATAGTTATGTTCATGTTTCCATGTTCAAAAAAAAATGTTCGCGATGTATGTGGCACAGGATATTAACAATTGTGTTATACAAGGGAAGAGGATATGTCGTAATGTGCACGGGCTCGTGCAAGGACACTCGTGGAATGTTATGATTGTTCGGGAGAGAACATTCCACGGTGGCCGTTGGCTGAGGTGGCAGAGAGAGCAGGCTTGTGGGGTCGCGTAATAAATACTTACAATCAACTTACATGTGTACGGTGGAATTCATCAGAATGTTGCGGTAATGGGGGTTGGGGCGTGATATGGCAAGCCAAGGAAGCTGAATGGTGCCTAGGTACTCACTGAAGAGTTCTAAGCAAACTGCAAAAGTGTGGCTTGGTCCGGATTGCCGCTGGCATGGTGCTTCCGTTGGCAGGGGCATTGCCAGAGCAGGCGGGTCCAAGTTGTTCTCCTTGCATGCCGGCTTTGTCTTGATTTGGCTTAAATGAAGAAGAAGAGGCCGTTTCAGGACAGCAGTGGTCACTCTCTCCCAGTTCCATCGTCTAAGAAATGCAGTGTGGTCACCCATATGAACGCACACTGATGGGTGCAGGAGAAGCAGGGCACCCATGGAGATGAGCAGCTCTTCAAGACAAATCCTTCCATGGAAGGCCCCCACCTTCCTTGCTGTCTGGCATAAGTGGAGGATCCGTAGTCAGGTGTTTATCCTATTGTCAGGGCAGCGTTGCTTCAAAATCCACCCTGGGGCAGGGAAATTTGTCGTGCATTTCAAGCTCAACTGTGTGCCTCAATGATGGAGAGAGATGGAGCCAGGATGACGCGGAGACATGTTTCAGATGCATCCCAGTCAGGGTCTGTGCTAGTGCCAGGTGGAGGTACAGGTTCCCTTATGCCGCACCAGCAGGAAGAGGCTAAATAGCTCCTAGAGGCAGCACACGTGGCCCCATTGCGGGGGCGCAGAATGGACAAATGTCAGTGGGAAAAAATCCTTGCACCAGTCTTGGGTCCAGTGCAGCGGCACTGCCGAGGCAGGAGCTTTCGGTACAAAAGCGGCGATGCAGATGGTGTGGGGTGCTGCTGGCACATTAACATCCCTGAGCTTGCTTCACTAGGCCCCTCTGCGGCATTGCACACCGGCAAAAAGTCGCAGTTGACAGAAGCCGGAATTTCTTTTTTTCACATGCAGGGAGGCCGGTATTACAAGATAGGGAATTTTAACTGACAAACAATAATAAACAATAAAAACCTTGCATGCACTCCATTTGTTCTCATAATTATTATTATTAATATTACAATATTCCTTATTATTATAATAGAAAAGAAAGATTTTGTTTGACATTTTTGGATCAAATAAAATCATTAATTATGAAGTGCCATTATGTAATCACACCACTCATTCCACAGCCCAAATTCAATATCTCTATAATAAAAGGCTAAATGTATGTTTGTCAGATGCAGTCATGTGCAGTAGGCAAAGCCCGCTTGGCCGTTTTCACCGCTAGAGGGAGCTGTTGCCTTAAGATACATAGTGGTCCTACTCTGGTAATGAAAACCTATTGTATCTTCTGTATCCCACTGATAACGTTCTATGAAAATCCAAATATGACACTGACAAAATATTTACATAAAAACTATAAATAAACAGAAATGCACCTGATTAAGCACGATTTCATTGATATAACACAATAAATTATTTTCCCCCATGCAGAGGGTTTTCTATAAAAACAATTATTTTCTGCATATCACGCCTCCATTTTACCTCAATTTACTTAATATTATGATCTTGTGTCTACTTGACTGTTTATATTTTGTATTGTTTATTTTGAAGGGAAAAAATTCTATTAACATAAACACATCAAAATATACCACATAATATATGAACACTCTGAAAATATCTTTCTGTACACACTTTGGCCCTGTACACTGGCTTTCACACTAGTCTTTCAATAACGAAATATTAGTCATAAGAAATCGCTTCCTTCAATTTAGAAATCTAACGAATGAAAGAACACTGAAAGAAAATATTTTGTGGTTCTTAAACTTTAAAAAACAAAACCCGTATGATTCCTTGTGACACCCACAACAGCATGGGGCTATTTTAAAGCAAATAAACGTCATAATTAGGGCAGCATCTCTCACCATCACCCCTGAGGGTGTCACGAGGCATCATCAGGCTTTGGGTTGTCAAGTTTAAGACCCATAATTGGTTATTTATAATGCGCTTAATAACGGAACCGGGAATCGAACCTGAGGCACGGCGCAGTTTTCCTTCCAAGGTGAGTGCAATCCCACCGATGAGTGCAATCCCACTGAGCCATACTACCCCTGGCAAACCAGGAAGTGTTTCATGTAAGTCCTCTCACTTTAGCGCGATCCAAAGGTTGAAATGCAGTCAAAGTGACAACGCATCCATTAAACAGTGTGAGAAAAGGAGTCCTTGACAAGGAATTCTGGGAACTATAGTTAAAACGACAATGGGTAGAGTTAAGACTGTGCGAGAAGGAAAGGACATGCACTGAATTATGGGAGCTGGGGTTAAAGTACCAAGCAAAGACTATGTCAAGAGGAAAGCTCAGAGCCTGCGTTTTGGGAGATGTAGTCCGAAAGGGTCTACAAGAGACTGTGTGCGCGACCAAAGCCGTGTCCTAACAGATCGAATACGATGATTTCTCAGCAAACAAGATAAACTACTTGTAAATAGAATTGACCTCTGATCATGTTGACTTGTGTTGCTTGGTCGCCACATGGGAGCGTCGTGACCTGACGATTCACAGAGAAGGTGAAAAGGTCAGAGAAGTGTGTGACGATAACTCCTAAAAAAAACGCCATTTTTGCAGAGGAAAAAAAAAATGAAAATACGCCAGCCTACCTTGAGAAGAGGGGCACCATGCCTTCCTGGAGTCTTTGGGCTAGTCCCTGGCAGATGGCCAGCTGCAGCTCTACCAAAAATCTTGCCGTTCTGGCTCGAACGGCAGATGCTGATAAAGTGACCAACACAGAGGCACAGAGTGAAGACATGCCTGCCTTCACTCACCAGGGGACTGGGCATACAAGCGCCTCGAGCACCAATGAAAAAGTGCCAGTTCATTCCTTTTGTGACAGACTGTTTGAGTTGTACCCAAGAGGGAGGTTTTTGATAAAAATGTGACACAAATTGTGCATTTTAAAGAATATTTATTCAGTAACACTGGTCAAAACTATTAGCGGCACGGTGAAGTAACTTATCAAAGTGCCCACATGGGCCCTAAAAAGTGTCCCACTTTGACCAAACAACTGGCCCACACTAGCATTTTGTGTTTTTAGTTCGGGCATTGCCCTATTGCCCTGTGGCCCAGTGCGAGCTTAGGGACAGCAGCTGGAAGAAAGCATGAGGTGCTTTACTGCAGTCTCGCGATGCCATCACCTTAGCGAGACTTCATACAACAATGCCCTCCCCATCAGTGCTGAAGGAGTAGCACCCAGGAAGTGACAACTTGATTTACTTTTAGACTCTCTCAGATTGCCCCCTCGCCCACCCACTGCACTGCCCGTTACATCAAGTCTGCACTTATGAGCAACTCACGGGCTGTACTTATTGAGTTACCTGCACTTCTCCCCTCCTCCCTCCCTACGCTTGCGAGATCTGAATGACACAAGGCCTAGTAAGATCGTTGTTTTTGTCCTCCCTTGGTTCCCTACACATAGAAACACTTGTGTGCAGGCGCGTTATAAATGCCCTATCATATCAAAGGATCACAGCCTGGCCTGTACGGGGCCTCCCGCTGAGACCTTATCCTTTTACAGGCTCAGCAAGCAATGGGAGGTGATTAGTGACGTGAACAGGTTACAATACATGGAACGTTTGTTTCCAAAGTTCATAAATGTCGCTCTTGTGATAGCCATTAACTCCTCCCACCATAAGCTTCCCCTACCAAGGGCCCTCTTTATATCTTGCCTACGGGGCCCTTTGCCTTAAAGCTGTCGCTCACGGCTGGTAGAACTACAATATATACAATATGCAAACTCGTAGGCACTAGCAACATCAGGCAATGAGCAGACTTAAACATGAAACAGGATCATGGAGAAATGGGATCTCTGCCTGAAGTGAAAAAGGGTGATGCCATTACTCTGAATATTCTTGTATTCGGGAATATTTTATACAAGGCTAGCATTGCACCCTGGCCACCGCAGGAAGTCTCCAAAACGCCATTTGCTGGTCAATGTCAGAGGCCAGAGAAACAGCAAGCAACACCAACAAGACAGCTACACATTTGACAGCTGTGCTCGCGCTAAAGCCAGCATGACGTCATATAAAGCTAACATTCATTGGTCCCTTTTGCGAGTGCTCCAGCCTATCAGAACACAGGGGGCGTGGCTTGTAACTGCCTATCGCTACACGCATCCCCTGCTTTATTTCTCTTCTGTCCTAGCTCTCACTAGGCATTTATCGTAGCACTATGTTTTCTGCGAGTGCTTCTTTTGCGATCCCTCTTCTACATGCTCCCTCTTCCTACCCTTGACTGGGGCTGTGCATTTACTGGCTTCCTATCTCTTTCGTGCAACCACTGTGGTGTTAAGCACCCGTTCCAAGGGCTGTAATGGGTGATAAAGGTCTGACAGCCCAAATTAAAGGCACGGGCAAAGCAAGGATTTTTAACGAGGGCCCCGGGATTAACACCTTGAGCACCCTTCTCATAGGCTCGGACGTGGCTAATTTAAAGTATTCTCTTCCTGTGACTGGATTGCCTCCTGGCGCCCCGTTCGTGGAAAGAAAAGACTGTTCCAAGAGGGCCACCCTGGAATGGGAAGGCAGCACTCCGTATGGAGCCCCACTTCCCTTTCTATGGAAGCCATCAGAGTTTGTGCGCTAGGAGCGGCATCAGGTGCGGCGGCGAAGACGTAAGTGGGGAAGGGTGGATTCTTTCAAAATAAAAAATAAAAAAAGGGAACGGAGGATGGGAGGAAGACGGCAGCTGGCGAATTGGAATGCAGGCCGAGATTGCCAGTTAAAGCCTGCATTCCTAACCACCTGATTGGCTGCTCCGCCGAGACGGGTGCCTTTTCATCTTTCCACCTCCTACAGCTCAATGGGGCATTGCAGCCTATCCCGCTTTGCCGACTCAGGCTTCCAATGCAGGTTCACTACAACTAGGGTAACTATGGACCTTCCTCACTGATGCATCAAACAACCCTTTCCCCAAGCCTTGGTAATGCTTATTTGTATTTTTAACATTTAACTCAATTTTGACTCGTAAACCAAGGGTGAATTTGGCAATAATGGCTTGGGTGAGGGGTGTGTGGGCTAGTAACATCCTGCTTCTCTCAGTAATGTCCCTCAATATGCTCTCTTTGCAACCTTGGCTAGAGTGCAGTTATCATCCAGTATCGCCTGTTCTCTCTGACTGTGGCCAATGCCATAGTTTGGGCTTTTGTGTAGGCATGGGAAAGGCACTTGCCAGGCACTGCCATACTCGTAATAACTGGCTATTGATGGCAACAGGTGCAAAATGGTGCGAGTACCTGGGCTTCTAATAGCAGTGTGTGACAAATGTCTTATACTTATACACAAGCCAAAACTGTTGGCTTTGCCAATAATTGTTTTTAACCGGACATCAGTGAAGGGCACGTAGAGTGCTGATAAATCGAGCGGCTGAACGTAGACCTGGTAAGACCTTTTAAATACACCAGAAGCAGGTTTACAACTCCAATTAAGTCTCATTAACTCTCAGAAGATTGCTTTGAAAAAACACTGGCAGGCACTTTGAGTGCAAGGTTTGATGGTAAGGCTTGAATAAAGAGAGCACAAACAGATTCCATGCAGAGGTGTTTTGGGCGGGGAGGAGCAGGAACTGGGTGGGAATGGCAACAGGGATTACAATGGCCGTGGACAACACCTACAGGCTGTGTGTCCCTCCTCATAGGCCATTCCCCCCTATCTCTCCTCTAATGCAATAGTTTTGGCTTATAGGTGTCGCAAGAGATACCTAATAGCCCAAACTAAAAACTGGTGGCAAGGCAAAGCCAATCATAGGATTTGGAATACAGGCTTTATCTACTGGGAAGGCCCACATTACTAGCCCTCAGATTGGGTCAGTGCAGATCCTGGCTGAAAGGCTCTGCCTCATTCACCCTTTAAACTCATGCACTGCCACAATACCACAGCCCTCTGCAGCGAAGCACATCCTTATCTATGAGTCCTCTCCATCACACAGCTCTCCAATGGAAATGGGAAGAGACTCTGTGAGTTCTGTCTCGGACCTTATGGTGCAACTAACTACATAAACAGGCTGTTAAAACATGGATTTTCCACAAGGTTCAGGGCTAGTGCTTGATTACAACATTGGGAATTGGAATCTGTCTGGGCTTTAAAAAGAAAGAGGTTCTTCGCGGCTGTTGACAGGCCTGCTATTTCTCTCCCAACATTCCAAAGTAATGTTCAGTAACTCCCGTAGCCAACATTCTGACGTTACTCACGACAAGGATCTGTCCCAGGCTCAAAGCATCAAAACTTGGGTGTGGGCAGATAGTAGCCCCCGACTGGCTGCCATGCCACACGCAAATGCACCATTTGCGTGTGGTGCTTTTCTCTTGGTCTCCCTTTCATGATGTGTCTGTCAAGGGATCTGGGAATAGAGGTTTGCTAGGCAGGGCTATCCTTGTTAGGGTAGGGAAAGACAGGCATTTATCTCAGCCCTTTTTATTTAATAAAAATGGCATATTTTGAGAAAACTATACCGTTGTGTCCGTCTCGCATTTCTGACCCCTCACACGCCCTCTGTGCAAATAGTTGAAAATTGGGGCATTGAGCGTCAAGTTTATGCTGATGACACCCAGATTTCAGTCGACCTCCATGGGAGTCAAGATGTAGGCAAAGAGGCGGGAGGGTGCTCAAGTGCAGCTCAAGCGCAGGATGACGGACAATTACTGGAGGCTCAATGGCGATGAAACAGAAGTCTCACTACTTGGCAGTGTAGTCGAGAGCTCCCTTCCTTTTATGTGGCCCATGCGGGTAGAGAGCAGCCACCTACCCCTGTGGAGGTAGTCAGAAACTTGAGGGAGATATTTGACAGTAAGCTGTCCTTTGCCCCACAGGTGGATATGGGTGCGAAAAGAATTTCCCATTTTCATCTACATGATATAAATAGGTGCCGCCACCTACTAAATAAAAACCAGGTACAAACCCTAGTCCTGGCTGTGCTATTATCTAGAATTCTATATCGTGCCTCTACTTACTTGGGCATTGCAAAAAAAAACTCCTAGCCAAACTTCAGGCAGTTTGGGCCGCTCGCATCATTCTTGGTCTAAATAAATGGGAACATATTTCTTTAGCGCAGAATGCATTGGGCTGTCTGACAATAGAGGAACAAATTCAAGCTCATGTCCTCACACAAATTCGGAAAAGAATGCAAAGCCAGGCTCCCGAATATCCGTCCACCCTCGCTAAACAGTATGCACCATCGAGAGTACTTAGATCCAGTGCAAAAAAAGGTCTTGCAAGTTGTCAAGCGTGTTTCCACCCATTTTGGCTGCCATTGGCGAACCATCTTCCAGTACACATTCGCAACAGTGCATTACAAAAGAGGTGATGGCTGTAAGGTTTTGAACTAACTGCAACTATGGGCACAGCTCTGGGCAACCCTCCAGACCTTTGTTTTTTAGCCTGCCAAGCCATTACAGAAATTGGGAAGACCATATGCAAATCAGGCTTTGACTCCACCCCAAAAGGGGCAGTCCAGCCTGATCTGCCAGGTCACATCCCTTCTGCACGAAACCACAAGCATCCACAGACATGTTATGGCCTTGTTGGGTGTCATCAGTGAGAAGTAGCTTGGGTCTCTAGGCCCAGCAGGCACAGGACTCATGTCTGAGCATACCCGTCCCACTCAGAGTGACAAAGCAAAAACAAAGAGGTGATGGCTGGAAGGTTTGCAATTAATCCTAGCATCTGGCGTTGCTCTGGGCAACCTCCTAGACCATCGGTCTTCACCTGCCAAACCATTACAGAAGGGGAAAGACCATATGCAAATCAGGCCTGGACCTATTCACAACAGTGCCCCTTTGCAAACGTTTAAGCTTTGCCTAAAACAGCACGTATCCTTTTATATTCCTTAAGCTATGAAATAGAAAGGATTACTGTGATTTTCTTAATGGGGCATTTGTATTGTACCTTTTGTCTGTTGATTTACGTAATATTTCTACCTAACGTAATGTGCTACAATATGTACTTGGCAGTGATTGGCTTGAGAAGAAGGTCCTGCTATTTTTTACCCAAATGTCCTGGGGAGCCAAAAGTAGTGCCTGGTGTCTATTGGTTTTAAGCTAACAAGGGCCCAGGGTAGAAGAAAACAAAACGTCATGCCACAGTAAGAAATCGCTAGACTGGCTGCCCCCAAATACCAGTCTAGCCACATATTAACACATAAAATGCTTGGTTTAGGGGCAGTACCATTACGGCACACCCCTCTCGCCCCCCACTAACAAAGCCTGCTCCTTCGCCGCTGACAGCGCAAATACATGCACACACCCACCCAATCAAACAACATTCACTTGTTCCACATGCAACACACAGCACTACCACTGCATAACCACATACTTGCCAACCCTACAGATTTAGGCAGTAGGCTTCTGCTTTTTAAGCAGTCCTACCGCCTACAGATTTGGGTGACAGGTCCTACTGCTTTTTACAGTGGCAGGTACTTTATGTGACTCGTAAGGCAGGCTGCAGGACAAAGCATGCAACACATTGATTAGTCTGTCTGTAGAGTGGGCTGGTAGGTGAGTACTTTGGGCTCAGACCAATCCACTGACCTGACAGCGACATGACTCTGTCCTGCACTCTTGCCGATACAACCCTTAGGTGAACCACCAGTGAAGGCAAGTGGCAGAGCGTAACACCATCACACTGAGGGGGTATCAGTCTCCATGTCATTCAGTGTTCAACTTCCACTGCAGGAATACATATGTATTGCCCAGGCTGCTGCTACAGAGCAGTGGCAAACGTGGCCTGCCAGCTCTCTGTGATTACCTTCTATGTAATTGAATTTGGTGTTAACTTTACTATTAAGAATTATACATTTTTAACATTTCAGCATCTTTCCATGTTGTGCTGTTTGATGGGTTGTTTATTTTAGAATGCTCCAGTGGTGCCAACAGTGTACGTTTTGCATTTTCCTGTGATGTCATTGTTATGAGAATTATTATTGAAAAATCCTACATCTTTTTGGTCACAGAATGTTGGCAAGTGTGTAACCATATAACCATACACACGCACATAAAAACAAATTCGTACCTGCTCCAGTGCTGCTCTGTCTTTGCCAGAAAGAAGACCTTGCCTCTACACTGCAGCCTGCCTGCCAACCCCCTTTCTCAGCTGACTTCTGCCTCCACTATGCAGACAGGGAAGCAGCATAACGTCCCGGTTTCCTGTTATGCGCTGTGTGGCCAGTGTCGGACGTAAAGTAAAGTTCTTGTTTCAGGGCGGCACACGCGCTGCAACTAGAACGTTACTTTCTTAAGTCTCAGAGTGCATTCACTAGTCTGAATTCAGGAAGAAGTCCCATTATATTTTTCTGGAGTCCAACTCCAGAGAGATGTGATCTGACGTCTTTCTGAAGTGGGACTGGTGAATGCGCTCAGGACTGGAGATGGAGGCAGGGCACACAGCACTTTGTGTTGTCCGTGTCCTGCACCGCTCCATGCCGCAGCTGCTGCAGTGGCCCAGAGTGTGGCGGGACTGGGACACCTGTTTGCCGTGTGCTCCTGATCGACACCATGTCCTGGCAGCAGGACACCTTTCCTGTTCGGCCCCTGGGACTCCGTTCCCATTCAGGCACAGGGTGCCGAACGGGAAAGGTGTCCCGCTGCCAAATGTCCCAGGTCCTTCTCATAAAAGAGCCACTGGGGGTGGGGCTAGTGTGCCCTCCGTTCCTCCCTCGGCGCACTCTTGGTACGGTACTGAGGGCAGGCTAGTGGAACACGCCACTCGACCGTAGCTTTAGCTTTTTACGATGGGGAGTACTTAAGCAGGGTTCTAGCGATAACCAGAATTGAGAGTGCGTTGGCCCAGCTTGTCAAAAGACTAAGAAGTTCACTGCCAGATATTGCAGTGCACGCATAAAATACTAGCAAAAGGACCAAGAAAAGGCCCAGTTTGGAGAGAAGGCAATTTTTCTGAGTGAGCCAATAGCAAATAAATAGCTCTCTGACATCTATCCTTTCGCAGCATGCAGGACTGTACTAATGCGGAGGGAGAAGGATTTGGACCTAAATGTCAAGTTCCGAAGTCCGAAACGGCTACCTTGAAAGTGACTGCCTCCTGGAGGGGCAGGAAGTACGTCGGGGCAATGGAAAGTGTTGGGAGGCAGATGAATACGTCATCCATAGCTTCTTCCCCTCCCCCACACCAATACCGCAAAGGTGAGAGATGTTACTCACTGATAAAACCTGTCCACCCTTATCCTGGCAGGTACAGCAGGGATTGGGGACAATGTGAGCTGAAGATCGCAAAAGCATTCAAACTAATCTCAACATTTAACGGGATCGCAAAACTGCACTCTTTTAATAATCTCAAATGTTTACTCGTGACCTCCTGAATTGGTCCACCTACCATGTTTTATATGTATGACTGTTTATGTGTGTGTGTCATTTGCAGTGCTCTTATTCCTCCGGGCCCTCGTGTATGCACTTTACAAATAAAATAAATAAATAAATAATGTTGTACCGCAGAAGCACATGCATTAGATACAAAGCAAACATGCACTGCACATGAAGAACACGTACATAGGTAATATATGCATTTAGACATGCTGAAAACTAACACAGCATCCACAGACATGAAGAACACTAACATGATCAATGCCAGGGGCGTCGCTAGGGTGGGGCTAGAGGGGCTAAAGCCCCGGATCCTTTGCTTGTAGCCCCGGATGAAGATCACGGGGCTACAAACAAAGGCTAGCCCCGGGTCGAACATCCGCCCATTTTTCCTGCCGCCTGGCAGTGCTGGAAAGGTGGCACTGTGCACAGTAGACGGCGATGCAGCATGCAGGCAGCAGGCCCAGGAGGCAGCGCAGCAACGTTCGTTCGTGATTTGAATTTAAAAAAGATACGATTCGAACATAACTCTGTCTGGCTGCCTGCCTCCTGGGTTGCTGCCTCAGTGCCTCATGATGACCGCCTGTGCTTGCGCAGGCAGCAGGGAGCCGAGACACCGCCCAGGCACGTGCCCTGTGTCTTTCCCTGCATGCGCAGATCAAGCCAGCAGGTCACGGACACGCCCAACCCCATGCCGGCAGACTCTAAACGCGAGCTGCCACGAGCAAGGAGTCCGACAACGCCAATAGCTCGCCACCTGCACCATCTACTTTGTGGTGACGTGACCCCTGACCCCAGCCTAGCCATGTCACTGCGCCCCCCCACCCCTGTGAAGCTGCGGCCAGTGCCAGCCCCCCCGACTCCAGGACTGAGCCCATTTGGTGGCAGCATACGACCGGCATGGCGTCATCACATCAGCTAACTGCTATAACTTAGGTAGGTGTGCGTGTGTTTATCGTGTGTGTCGCGGTATTCACACAGTGTGAAATTTGAATACCAACACTATCAGCACAGCACAATATGAATGAGGGACCGCCGGTCCGGTCCACTGCATGTTGTTGATACCTCATGTCCCCCACACCCAGCACGCTGACCGGAAACATGGCCCGGGCCCTGGGCTGGGGGATGGGACGGGAGGGAGATAGACAGGAACGTTTCAGCCTCCGTCTCGGGAACTGGGAATGAATGCGCAAGGCGGAATTTGCCGGGAGCAAGACTGAGCGCAGAGCTCCGTTCTGCTTCTGTTCTCAAGGCCCAAGTTGAGGAAGCTCTGTCCCAGGCTGCATGAGTTTCCCCAATTCAGCTTTGCACATGTTCTCAGATTAATCTGAGCCATCATTTACTCAAAAGCCCAAACTAATGCAACATAACTGTCCCCGCCGCTCAGAGAGGGTGTGGCGGGTGCCGGGGCGGATGAGTCAATTGTGTCGATTTCCAGCTCTGGATGTGATTCCGTCCCCATTTGCCTCCCATTGCACCATCCAGACCAGTCCCCATCACTGCCGGATCGAGTACACGGCGCCTCCCAACCCCCATCACTGCCGGATCGAGTACACAGCGCCCTCCCCCCACCTCTCTGACATCACTGCCAGATCGAGGACACAGCGTCACCCCAGCACCCCCCTCCTACCCACCCAGGGCCTCCATCATGCGTGGGGACCCCAAGAGGCACTGCTGCTACAGTAGGGGGTCGTGCTGTAAATCGCTGCACGCCTGCCTCGAGTTCGGGTAGCGCTACACCACGGGTGAGAGGAGGAACCAGAGACAAGAGGAGATGGCATTCGGCGCTGCAGGCGCCATCCGCGCCTCCCTGGTGCCTCTTGCGGGCTGGCTGAACTCACTCAGGTACTCTCGGCAACCTGCAAACGGAGTCCTACTGGGGCAGTGGGGCTTAAAAGTGCATCGGACAGTGACACCAATGAAAATGTGTCCCAGTCCCACAATTGCAAATGGCAGTTCATTCCTTTTGTGACAGACTGTGAGTTAAGAATAATGTATAATTGCAAGTTTGCACCCATGGTCAGCAGCGCGCGGTGCGCACTGTGATGCTTTTAAGCACTAATGCCCACAATTAGGGGTCACTCAGAGAAGAGGAGATGGCATTCGGCGCTGCAGGCAGCATCCGCGCCTCCCTGGTACCTCTTGAGGGCTCACTCAGGTACTCTCGGCAACCCGCAAACGGAGTCCTACTGGGGCAGTGGGGCTTAAAAGTGCATCGGACATCAATGAAAATTGTGTCCCACAATTGCAAATGGCAATTCATTCCTTTTGTTACAGACTGTGAGTTAAGAATAATGTATAATTGCACCCATGGTCAGCAGCGCGCGGTGCGCACTGTGATGCTTTTAAGGACTAATGCCCACAATTAGGGGTCAGCTTGGAGCGCAGAGCTGTGCACTCTGCCAGCCCCCGCCAGGAATCAATGTGTGTTCATTTTGCAGCTGTTCAGATTTGCTTCCCCAGAACTTGGAGGATTCATCCGGGTTCTCAGATCTCAACATAAGGCTGTAGATCATTATGTTGTGTCCTGTCATTATCTGGCACCTCCTACTTCTCTGTTTGAACTGTAAAGAGGTGTTTGAGGTTTCTGGCATGTGTGATGCACACATCTCTCTGGATGTTTGCGAGACATCTTGTTTTGGTTTCATTGGTCTTTGGAACTTGCTTCCGAGTGTGTGTGATTTCATGCTATTTGCCCGAAGCTTTAGTTTTGAGGGTAAGCGTGTTATACATTGTGCACAGTTTGAAATGTTGATGTATTCAGTCCTTGTTTGCTGTCCTGGCCTTTCGGTTCAGTCTGGCATCTGAAGGCTTATGAATCTGCTGGTCAAAGTGACACTGCCATGCTCCAGGGCCTTGCTCAGCAGGTACATATACTTAGCAGCCTTTCCAGGATGTTTGCCATAATTATCCTTTTCTTTCTATTTAAGTATTAGAGGCCGAACCTTCCCAAGATGTCAGGTGTGACTTGCTGAGTGTAATATGGTCCTGGTCCATTCCTTTGTATCATAGCGACTTCAACTATGAATGACAACAAGTTATTTTAAATCACTAAAACTGAATGTGTTTCATGGCTCATTAGACAGTTTGACGTCACTTGGGAATGTGACAGTCTTTGTGGTTTATATTTGCATTTCTCTTAAGAACTCCCCCGAGCCGACCTGTGGTGAAAGCTTCTGGGATGTTGGGAAATAAGGTGTGTCTCCTGAGCCACATGACAGTGTGTTTAAATATGTGAGGTGGTGAGCAGAGGGGCAGCCCAACCTTGCCGGCACGGTTGGGTTTTTTGTGTAGGTGATTGGTGTGTCAGTGCTGGGAGAGGTGGGTAACCCTCTGTTGGGTGTACGGGGGCAGCCTTGCAGCCTGCCACTGCTTGGCTCTCTGCATCAGTGCTTCAGTGACGCACCAGGAGGGGCAGTCCTAGTGTCACTCTGAGCTGAGTTGTAGACCCGCTTCCGTGGCAATATGATGTGCCTGTAGCACTGTGTGGAGTGCAACTACATGCAAATGCAAATGGAATGAAACCACAAATGTACTTGTTTAAAAATGTATGTTGGAAAAGAAAATGCTTTCCATTTGTTAGTTATGTTCTGTTATACTGGGTATTTGTATCCCAGCTGCTTGCTGCAGCTTATTAGTGATACAGTATTCAGCAGCCATTTAGATCACTAAGAAACATATGTACTATGCTGGTTATTTAGGAAAAATCATGCCGAAATGTGTGTGATTTTGACAGCATTTTAAAAAAAATTCTCTTTCTTGGGCCCGGCCCGCCTCTGTACCACCCTGGTCAAGTTGAGGCTTGCTCGCTGCGCTCGCTCACTACACCATTACATTTGTTATGTCCCACCACTTCGTAAGCCCACTAGCTAGCACATGTCAGTCCAACAACAGCAGTAAATGCCTGTATGGTTAATGAAGAAAACGTGTATCTCTCCAGTTGCTGCTTAAATACAATTTCTCAATCCATGCAAAGTCTTTGGCGGTCCTGTCCAAAGGCTTTTCTTTGTCTTATATAACCTCATAAAGTATTGCATGGCACTACTGGATGAATGTTCAGGTTTTGGAGTGGCAAATCTTCAATGAGCATGAGCACTTTGAGCAGTATAGTTTGCAATATTAACGCCTGAAATCGCAACGAGGCGCGTACGTTAAGATCATGTAGTTATGTGAAGTCCAAACTTGCAATGGGCTCTAGCCCCGGATCTTTTACAAACCTAGCAATGCCCCTGATCAATGCATATGATGAATGGAACATAAATGGCATGCATATATAACTCACTGACATAGAAACATTGGGCAGCCATCTTCTTAAAAAGGGAAGCCGCAGCATGCCTCGGAATGAACACAGGCCTTAAGACTTTGGCAACACTCAAAAGGCTGAATCCACAGAAACACACATCTGTGCAGAACACACTAGTGCCAAGGTTAGAGTGAAATAAGGGAGGATTGCAACGGCGGAACAAAGGCACGGTATAGCGATTCCCAGATTAATTAAAGTTGTATAAGAGCACAACCAGTCTTTGTTAGCCAGGTGGCTTGCTGGGGCTGCCAGATCCTTCCCGCATTTGGCCACGCCTCCAGGACCCTGAGGATGCTGCATCGCACTGTAACGCTCACCTGATTCCCGCAGAGGCGCCGGTCTTGACTGGGTGAATGCCGTATCTTCAAAGGTGATGTGTAACACACGGTTGGCTCTTTGGGCTGGACCTCTGTGCACTGTATGTCTGACTCGAAGAGTAAGATGTCTTAGGTAAGTGAACGCCGAGCTCTCCATCTGCCTCGGGGCAGGGTGCCGTAACCAGTTTCTTCACTGGATAAGGGTGCAGGCCTCTTGACCTCAGAGGACTGCTGTCCGTCGTTAACTGCACGAACGGTAAGTTCTGGGCACTTCAAATGTCTTAAAAGTCTTTTGTAATGATATCTCTTGTTTTGCAGGGTTCCGGCGATGGCGGATGGCGGGCTGATGAGAGTTGAGGATCGAACCCGCGTGAGGAATAGAAGCGCCTGGAAGCACGTAAGTAAGCGCTTGTAGCCTGCTTCACGATGCGCACTAACTGTCCCTTTTATCTTGCAGGTACAAGTTCGGAGCTTTAGAGAAGCTGAAGGGTGCTGGAATACCCACTGGATTCGGCGTGGGAAGGAGTAATGGCACGTGAGTAATAAAGTTGCCCAATGTCTTTAAACGCACCTTCTTTTGTCTTTCAGATGCGGGATGCAGTGCCGAAGGCTTCCGGAGCGTGCGAAGAGCTGGTAAGCTTTTGTCTTTCAGATGCCGGAATGCAGTGCGAAGACCTCCGGAGCATGCGAAGAGTAGTTAAGCCTTTGTCTTTCAGATGCCGGAATGCAGCGCGAGGCGTTGGTGACAGCCGATGGACCAGGTAAGAGATGCGCTGCCACTGAAGACCGTAGTGCTAACCTGTTCTTTCTTTGTCTTTACAGGTGCTGCTGAAGACTGGATTCCAGGATGGTAAGCCTTTGTTCCCTTAGGCCCAGGATCAGAAGCAGAAGACACGATGAGCGTTCTGCTGCAGAGAATGCAGAATAACACAAAGCAAGATTCATCCATCGGGTGTGGTTTAAAAAGCCTCCTGTAGTGCTTAGGTGTCTCCTTCCACAGCCACGCCTAGGTAAGAAAAGAGTTCCTGCTTTCCAGAAGAGTTCCAGTATTCTGAACCTAGGGAGTGGCTCCTGCCCCACCCAACAGGAAAAGTAGTCCCAAACAGAAGAGGATCAGGGGTTCAACTGGCAGGTAAGTAATGGTCTGCTGCAGGTAAGTCCACCCAAGCATTATGAGCCCGGCGCTTCCAGCGCTGGGACTGGGCATCTTTATGAGCCTGGTGCCATTGGCGCCAGGACAGGGTCCAAAAGGTCCCAATTGGGACTGGCTGGCACTCGGAACCGGGGTTATGGGTCTGCTTCCAAGGGAGTTGGGCAAGTCCTGATCTTTTGGAAGCAGAGATCATGACAGCACCCCCCCTCAAGGCCCCTCCCAAACCGGGCTTCTCCGGGGGTTTGGGCTTGTTAGGAAATGTTCGATGAAATCTTTTGATTAGACGAGGCGCGTGGACATATTCTGCAGGTTCCCAGGATCTTTCTTGGGGACCGTAGCCTTTCCAGTCAATCAGGTAAAATAGTTTAGATTTGGAGATCTTGGAATCCAGGATGCTTTTGACTTCAAACTCGAGTTCTCCATCAACTAGAATAGGTTTTGGAGATGTAGTTAGTCGGGTTTGAGGTTGCACGGGTTTTAATAGAGAGACGTGGAAGACCGGATGTATCTTCATGTGAGGGGGCAAGTCCAACTTGACCGCTACTGGATTTACTATGGTAGTGATGGAATAGGGACCAAGGTATCTTGGGTTGAATGTGCGTGGTCCTTTTAGAGGTAGATATTTGGTGGATAACCAGACTTGATCTCCTACTTGATATTGGGGGGCTTCCTTCCGATGTTGGTCTGCTCCTTTCTTGTATTGTTCGGTAGCCCTTTGAAGGTGAGAAACGGCTTCCTTAAAGGCTTGGGTGATTGTAGAATGCAGGTGGTCTACTGCTGGTGTTCCAAGATCTTGGAGTGGATCCAACTCCGAGGTTCGAGGGTGACTACCGTATAAAAGAAAAAACAGGGTCTTCCCAGTTCCCGAGTGGACAGACTTATTGTAGGCATATTCGGCTATCCAAAGGATATCTTTCCAAGTTTTTTCAGTTTGTTGTAGCATGCAGCGCAAATACTGTTCCAGAGTTTGATTGGTCCTCTCGGTTTGTCCGTCGGTTTGAGGGTGGTGGCTGGTCGAAAGTCTCACATCAATTTGAGCCGACCGACAGCAACTTCGCCAAAAATGAGAAATAAATTGACTACCTCGATCCGAAATTAGAACTGAAGGAAAACCGTGCAGTCGGACGATGTTTTCGAGAAATTCTCGGGCCAGAGTTGCTGCTGTTGGTAAGCCTTTGAGTGGAATGAAATGCGCCATCTTGGAGAATAGGTCCACGATTACTAGGATCGTATTGTATCCGGAGCATGGAGGTAGATCGGTGATGAAGTCCATAGAAAGCGTATGCCAAGGGCGAGGCGGGATGTCAATAGGGCGTAAGAGGCCGGCTGGTTTTTCCTTTTGACTCTTGTTTTGGGCGCATACTCCACAGGACATTATAAAGTCTCTGATATCTTTTTTCCAAGACGGCCACCAGAAGTAGCGCTTGATCTTTTCCGAGGTCTTGGTCATACCGGGATGTCCTTCCATTAAAGAATCGTGATAACAAGAGATTACCTTTTTCTGTAAATCTGTGCTGGGCAGGTATAACCGTTCTTGGAAATATAATAGGTTGTCCTTCACAGTAAAGTCCTTTCCCTGCAGATGCCAATTCTGTATGTCTGCTGGAGTTACCAGTAGCCTGGCTTTATCCTTAACTTCCTCTATGGATTGTGTGGCGATTACACCTAGAATTCTTTGTTCGGGAATGATAGGTACAGGTTTAGGATTGATCAAATGTTCTTCCACTCCCATCCGAGAAAGGGCATCAGCTTTACCGTTTTTTGTACCAGGTCGATAGGTAATTATGAAGTCAAACTCGGCAAAGGATAGTGCCCAACGGAGTTGCCTAGAGGATTGAGCTTTTGCGGTTTTCAAATATTGCAGGTTTCTGTGATCTGTAATCACAGTAACGGTGTGTCGGGCCCCCAGAAGATAATGCCGCCAAGCCTTAAAGGCGGACTTGATAGCTCGAAGTTCCTTATCAGTAATAGTGTAATTGATTTCAGGAGGCGAGAATTTGCGGGACCAAAATGCCACGGGATGCAACTGATTGGTTACTGGGTCCTTTTGTGATAGAACTGCCCCCATGGCAAGGCTCGAAGCATCATTTTCAACGATGTAGGGGAGTTCTGGGCGAGGATGTTTTAAGATCGGTGCAGAGATAAATCTAGTCTTCAAATTCTGGAAAGCTTGTTCCGCCTCGGTAGACCATTCAAAACGTTTGTTTTTCTTTAACAAGCGGTGATAGGCTGGACTATTCGAGAGAATTCGGGGATAAACCTGCGGTAAAAGTTAGCGAAGCCTAACATGCTTTGAACACCTTTTACGGAGGATGGCGATGGCCATTTGAGAATTGCATCGACCTTCTTTGAATCCATACGCACTCCGCTTGGTGATAATATGAATCCCAAGAATTCAACTTCAGTCACGTTGAAAACACATTTTTCCAACTTAGCGAAAAGTTTGTGTTGACGCAATCTCTCAAGGACCATTTTCACGTGTTTCCGATGTTCAGTTTCCGATGAAGAATAAACGAGGATGTCGTCAATGTAAACAACAACACACACATCTATGAGCTCTCTGAGGACAACGTTCATAAAATATTGAAAGGCGGCCGGGGCATTGCAAAGTCCGAAGGGCATGACCTGATATTCAAATAGCCCATACTTGGTGCGGAAGGCCGTCTTCCATTCATCGCCCTCTTTTACTCGTACCAAGTGGTAGGCTCCTCTAAGATCCAGCTTTGTATATATGCATGCTTTTCTGACTTGGTCCAGGAGTTCAGGGATCAAAGGTAACGGATATCTATTCTTAACGGTGATCTGGTTCAGGGCGCGATAATCTATACAAGTTCTAAGGTCCCCTTCTTTTTTTGGAACGAAGAACAAAGCTGAGGAAGCAGGGGACTTGGAACGACGAATAAACCCATTCGCTAGGTATTGATCCAGGTATTGTCGGAGGTGAAGATTCTCAGGCTCGGTGAGGGCATAAATTCTACTACAAGGAGGAGTAGATCCAGGTATCAGGTCTATCTGGCAGTCATAAGACCTATGAGGAGGTAGAGAGTTAGCCTGATCCTTCCGGAAAACATCTTGGAATTCTAGGTATTCAGGAGGTAACTGGGGAGCCTCCGAGGAAATTGCTGCCAGTGCAACACCAGGTCGAGGGTGACAAGTAGAGACACATTCTGGAAACTGAACCGTTCTTGCTCGCCTATCGATCTGAGGATTGTGCTTCTCTAACCAAGGAATTCCTAGAATAATCTGGAACTGAGGGGCCTTGATCACATCGAACACGATCTTCTCATGGTGTCCATCTTGACTTACTAGCGTCACTTCTTGGCTGGTATGCGTTACTGGTCCGGAGGCTATCTCCATACCATCCACCGTAGTAATGACGTCCTTTACAGCCTTTGGACAAAGAGTCAGATTCATCCTCAAAACCATTTCCTGATCCACATAATTGCCGATGGCACCGCTGTCGACGTAAGCTTCAATCGCATGTAATCGATCCGGATGTTCAGGGCTAATGAGGACCATAGGTATCACGAAATGCGAGGTCACTGAACTGGTTTTAACGCTCGGCAAGAGGACCTCTATTCTTGTCGGGCGAGGTCGTTTCCCTGCTCAGAGTTTGTGACCCTGGTAACTGCAGCTCCTACTGCCTTCTTGGCTGGTTTCACCGGACAGTCTTGAAGAAAGTGCCCCGAGTTTCCGCAATAGAGGCATAATTGCAGCTGTTTTCTCCTTTCCCGCTCTTTTTGTGTTAGTGGTCCTTTCAGGCCCCCTATTTGCATGGGTTCCCCGGAGTCTACTCCTTTGGTAGGAGTTGGTGGTTTGGAAAATACTCGAGCATCAAACTTGGAACGATCGGCCTTCCTGTTCTGCAGTCTGTGGTCAATTTGAACGACTAAGTCAATATAGTCCGAACAGTCTTACGGGGGATTCACTACTTGGGCTAACACATCTTTGAGCTCTCCACGTAGACCTCTATAAAACAGCGTAATCCTTTTGTCCTCAGGCCATCGAGTTTCCACTATCAGTCTGTTGAAAGACGCAATATAAGCCAAAAGGTCTTGATTACCCTGTCGCAATGAAAGGAGCTCATTGTCCAAGGCCTGCCCCTGTGAATGTCTTGCAAACAGTTTTTCCATACTGAGCTGGAAAGCTTGAAAATCATGGAGAACCGGATCATCTTGATTAACTAAAGGGATCGACCAGTCTGCCACATTGCCACTAAGGTACGAAAGCACGAAAGCTACCTTAGCTTGATCAGTTGGAAAGGCTTCTGGCCGGCATAAGAAGTGCAACCGGCACTGATTAATAAATACTGCAAACCTCTTTGGGTCACCAGAAAATCGTTCGGGCGGAGCCAGAGGTACATTCCCAGGTAGGTTGATCTGCACTGGGTTCGTAGAGGATGTTGAAGGAAGATTTGCCCCTGATGCGGATAACGGAGTTTGTCCGGCTTGTGACTGTAGCAATTGTCTAGCGAGATCGTCTGTTCGCTCCTTGGAAATAATCAGTTCCCTTCTTAGAGCATTCGTCTCCTGACGGGCTGCATGCACTTCTGCTCTTAGTTCCCTAAGTAACTGGGCTAGCTGGTCGGTATCCGAGGTTTCCATAGCGCCTGGGTGGGAGTTTTGCGGTAGGCTTTGTGTTCTGTAACGCTCACCTGATTCCCGCAGAGGCGCCGGTCTTGACTGGGTGAATGCCGTATCTTCAAAGGTGATGTGTAACACACGGTTGGCTCTTTGGGCTGGACCTCTGTGCACTGTATGTCTGACTCGAAGAGTAAGATGTCTTAGGTAAGTGAACGCCGAGCTCTCCATCTGCCTCGGGGCAGGGTGCCGTAACCAGTTTCTTCACTGGATAAGGGTGCAGGCCTCTTGACCTCAGAGGACTGCTGTCCGTCGTTAACTGCACGAACGTTAAGTTCTGGGCACTTCAAATGTCTTAAAAGTCTTTTGTAATGATATCTCTTGTTTTGCAGGGTTCCGGCGATGGCGGATGGCGGGCTGATGAGAGTTGAGGATCGAACCCGCGTGAGGAATAGAAGCGCCTGGAAGCACGTAAGTAAGCGCTTGTAGCCTGCTTCACGATGCGCACTAACTGTCCCTTTTATCTTGCAGGTACAAGTTCGGAGCTTTAGAGAAGCTGAAGGGTGCTGGAATACCCACTGGATTCGGCGTGGGAAGGAGTAATGGCACGTGAGTAATAAAGTTGCCCAATGTCTTTAAACGCACCTTCTTTTGTCTTTCAGATGCGGGATGCAGCGCCGAAGGCCTCCGGAGCGTGCGAAGAGCTGGTAAGCTTTTGTCTTTCAGATGCCGGAATGCAGTGCGAAGACCTCCGGAGCATGCGAAGAGTAGGTAAGCCTTTGTCTTTCAGATGCCGGAATGCAGCGCGAGGCGTTGGTGACAGCCGATGGACCAGGTAAGAGATGCGCTGCCACTGAAGACCGTAGTGCTAACCTGTTCTTTCTTTGTCTTTACAGGTGCTGCTGAAGACTGGATTCCAGGATGGTAAGCCTTTGTTCCCTTAGGCCCAGGATCAGAAGCAGAAGACACGATGAGCGTTCTGCTGCAGAGAATGCAGAATAACACAAAGCAAGATTCATCCATCGGGTGTGGTTTAAATAGCCTCCTGTAGTGCTTAGGTGTCTCCTTCCACAGCCACGCCTAGGTAAGAAAAGAGTTCCTGCTTTCCAGAAGAGTTCCAGTATTCTGAACCTAGGGAGTGGCTCCTGCCCCACCCAACAGGAAAAGTAGTCCCAAACAGAAGAGGATCAGGGGTTCAACTGGCAGGTAAGTAAGCAGCATGGTCTGCTGCAGGTAAGTCCACCCAAGCATTATGAGCCTGGCGCTTTCAGCGCTGGGACTGGGCATCTTTATGAGCCTGGTGCCACTGGCGCCAGGACAGGGTCCAAAAGGTCCCAATTGGGACTGGCTGGCACTCGGAACCGGGGTTATGGGTCTGCTTCCAAGGGAGTCGGGCAAGTCCTGATCTTTTGGAAGCAGAGATCATGACACGCACCCGCAGGGTGAAGCCGGCGGCAAGGGCGTGGGTGTTAGGCCCCTCAAGGGGCTTGATGGGGCTACCGGATCCTTCCTGCACTTTACGCATTTGGTCACGCCCCCATGACCATAAGGACCATAAGGATGCCGCATCTCACCGGCAGGGGGAAGCCTGCGGCAAGATTGCAGGTGTTAGGTACCTGCAAGGGTCAAGACTGCACTCCACAGCAGAGTAGAAAGAACACCCAGGCCTAGCCAGCAGCTGCACCAAGTGAGAGGCTGGACTAGGCTGGGAGAGTGGGCGAGTGGGCGAGTGGGCTTGACTGCAAGGAACATTGGGACATTGAAAAGGACATTGTTAGAACACCACCACCGCGATCCACAAAGCAAGGTGCCCAACTAAAAAGGGAGCCCTCACGTCACTACTGCAACTATCGTTTCAGATTAATACACCATGATACTGTACACCCCACCCGCCACGCCATCTATATCCAAGCGGAAGATCTTAATGGTGAAACGTAAAACACAATTAAGAAGACATCTGACAATCCTTCAATAGCGACGCGGGAGGCGAACACTTTGATTAGAGAAATAAACCAGTTTCTCGGATCAATCCAACTGCTTTCTGACCCAGACACAAAGGGGGGAAGCAGGTAATGACAAAGACGCAAAGGGGAATTTCAACATTGGGAAGGGGAATAGTGTCATTCATAGGAGCCCCATGTTCTGGGGTACAGCAGCCCTGGGAGATGCAATGGCAATGACAGTCATGCCCAGGGATACAGTTCTTGCCCCGGAGGAACTTTGGCCAATCCAGGCAAGTCAATGGAGGGTGATAAAGATGCTCTGATTATCTTTGCTCCACTTCATACCCTACATAATATGCCTGATGATGTAACCACCAACGCTCCAGCCGGCTTGTCTAGGCCTGCTACCCCTGATTTCTTTGAACTCTGTACAAGTAGGTGGATTGCAAGGGTGGTGAGGGCGGGGGTTGGATGGCTGGCAATAGTGCCAAGTAAGAATTTACTGGCACATCAATTTTGAATGTAACCATGCAAGGCAGCCCACTAGGGTGCACAACCTGCCCCCTACGCCGAGCTCCCAATCTACCTAGGGAAAAAGGTGCTGGGGAACACAATGGTTGTGTTGCTACCCTTGGAGAGACGGGTGCTACCACACCCAACATTGGGCCAGATTTAACCCAGAAAGGGCAGCTTTGGTGCGCCAAGAGGGACTCTCGGCTCTGTAGTAGCCCTTCCACTGCCACTTGCCAATTGGCCAACCAAAGCCTATCTATAACATCTTGTCCCGGTCAAGATAGGGAGGGGATCTTTGCGATTAGTGGGTACCAATGTAGTATGGTCCTGGCAGAACTAGAAAAACAATTCCTCCTTCTCGTAGAAGCCCATGGATTGGGATGAATAACAGGGGAGCTATTAACCTCCACGGAGGGTGCCGTGGGAAACGTAAAACCATCTGATCTAGCAGCTAGTAACAACGCTGTTAGCACAAATTCAATGCATACTAAAATAGATGTAACGAAATCTGTCCGGGTAAAAAGTGAGAGCATTGGGCAGAAAGGTGATGTGTTCGATATGGGGACCCAGACAATAACCCGTGCAGGCTCCCTCTCGCTTAAACCAAGCACACAGAAACACAGGGCAACTGCATCCCCCCGGAAGCCCATTAGGCCGGGAGATTGTGTGCCACTTAGCAACCTTGGGGGTTGGTGAGTTAGTTATGAGGGATGACCATGCAAACCCCAATTATTACCTCCATGGACTCACCAGAGCAGCCGGATCACAATCACAGCTTGGGCAAAGCAGGAGAATTAGCAATATGGCCAGTGGACCAATGGGGGGATACTATTTTTGGACAAAGTCCCCAAACTGCCCCAAAACTACCCTAAATCTAGGGACACACTCAAAAACAAATGTATAAACTAGGTCCGCGCAGTGCGAGGCTTCACATCTGCAACCCGTGAGAATATTATAAGGTGCACTAGATCTCGCTGCCAGGGAGGAAGTGATGTTGACGTAATAAAAATCGAATTCCGGGAATTGAGCGTGGTCAATGGGATTGTGAATATGGATATGAGATCCCAAAACCCCCTGAACAGCATGATGCAAATTAGAGCTCACAAGCCAGACAATGCTGGTGGCTCCCGAGAAACCGGGGCAAATCTCCCAAGGAACGCTGGCGCTAACACAATGCCCATAGGAAAAAGGTCAGTGGCCACCTAGGGCTCAAGCTACTGCTGAGAAGACATGTGTCAGAGGTCTTGAGACATGTATGAGGCCACCCCTATGACCGGTCATCAGACTATGACTGGGTGGGCTGGTACACCAAACCATGGCTCACAATACACAATGTGCAGTAAATGCATAGCCCCAGAAAGTATCCAATATGTGATCTGCTCAATCACCCCTGCTTGCTGACTTGGCATCTTTTTCTGCAGAGACAGTAACGGGGAGATGAGCGTGTATTATAAAAACTGTTGTGGGGTTATACTAGTTATCCTGATAGTATTATAGATTAAATGTATATTTGTTTATTTATTTATTTATGTTTATAGGTCATGATGCACTATGGTTATTGATGATGATGGTTAGCCAGGTGCAGTAAAGCAGTAAACCAAAGGACTCCATCAGGAATAACTCAGCAGTGTCCCTAGCGGTAAAAGAAAACATAACACACATGTTGATAATAGCTGGAATCTCAATAAATAAAGGGTAAATCTATTCCAAACGCGGCCCAGTCGCACGTCAACCATAATTGGAGAACACTGGCCATTCAATAGGCGCAAACATAGATAGGACACCTGCTATACTCCCTAAATGCACACACTGACATGAGGGGCCACACAAGGCCCAGTACAAAGGGTTTGTCCAGTCTCATGGCCTGAGAATGAGGGATGGTAACTTTTTAACTGAAAGAATAACAGTCCATGGACCTCTCCCCCCCTACTCTATGTCTGGCTCATATCTTGATGACCTAAATGTCCACAGTTGGTTAGGAGAGAGCCAGCCTATCAGAATCCTTAGTGCTATACTACCCATTAAGTAGTAAGCCAACCAACCACTTACCGGGAAGATGATGTACTTTAAACTTTATCAATATAGGGGTGGTTCCAGGTGGAGCCATCCGATATTTGTAACCCAATACAAAGATTAAGCCTTATGGAATATATATGTAGCCAAACAGACTAACCTATCCCTGTAATCCGTAGGTTTTGTAAACTGATATTATGTTATGATGTCAGTGATCAGGGGTGCCGATTTAGGGTTTTCCCCAGGGGGTGCCATTGAAAGTATAGGGACTCTTACACAGATAGCCTTTTCTGGGGGCTGGGTGACCGTGTCAACCGCGTACACAGTGCCCTGTCAGTGATGAAAAGTTTGTGGTACTTAAGCAATTGTTTTTGATGAGCATGTCAAGAGCAATGAGATTTGAATGCTTGTATGCTGTCCCTCCTCTGTGTTGATGATAATAAAGCTGGATTTTGCGTGTACCTTGTCTACTCCGTCATTGAGTAGGGTTTGGATTGACTGTGGTTCCTCTGGGTCTATTTGGGATTTTGGGAACGCCTTAACAAAGGTTTCATTTCCATTGTCGATGTTTCTACTAGTTGAGCGAGCCATTTCAATGAACTTTGTAATGCAATCTACAAAGCAAATGAAGCATTTAATTATGTTAGCCGAATTTATAACCCTTTTGCCCATGATAAATCGCAGCCTCTGGAGGGGGTGGAACAGAGAGTCTATATATCAACTGAGTAGATTGCAACAGCCATTGGAGCCGTGCCAAGGAGCGCAAACTAAAGGGCCAGTTGAGCTCAAAGTTCTCCACTGATCAAGCAGTGATTACATATTTCATAGATTGCGCTGATGCTTCAGGGATCCGCCTCCCATCGCAGGAACGTAGTGGAAATGTGCACTCGTCTATAGTGCACGCATGCGGCACTATACCACTGATTCTGAACGTAATTAATATTAATTATGATGGTTCTTAAAAAGGAGGTGGCACAATAGTCAATGGAAGATTCAAGGAGAATTTTTTAGACGTTTGCACGGGACAAGATGGATCCCACTCTTGACGATAGGTGGGCTTCCTCAACTGATGACTGAGCACCAACCAGTGCCTGCTGCGGTATAGGCCCAGGTGAAAAGGTCAGTGGAGCGCACCATAGGCCTATTAATCCTGCAAGCCATATCTTAAGTCCACGAATATTCAGTATGTATAGGCTAAATCAGGAAACACCAAAACACCCAGGGCCTGGTTACAAGTTTTGCAGTATTTCCCATGGAAATACCATAAAATGGTAACTTTTCAAGTCTGCACGACTCCATGTCACGCAGATCCAAATGTTACTCCCCATGTTGGAGACCCATACGGATGTTTGTATTAATGCATGGAGTAATTAACGCAGGAAGTAATTACCATACGCAATAATGCTTCAGTTTCATGGTAATTACCTCCTCACAAAACAAGGAGAGTGACAAGTGTGAAACCTGGAATTTCACAGAGTGGTAAAATATCTGGGATTCAAAAATACCACCACTTTTACCACTACAGTCAACTCATAATCAGAGCCATAGTGGCAGGATATAAGAATAGTATGATTACTGCTCAGGGAAGAGAGGGCCATCTAAACCCTACATCCCGTGAGCCCCAGATGGCGTAGGCCAAAGAAATATGTTGTGATTATGCCGCATGCGTAACCAATTAACTCGCATGAATGCATAGGGCTTGGCCTGGCAACTGACTGGCCTTATCTCAGTTTTCAGTGATAGTGCAAATCTGGGTAGAGTGGAGCTTCCATTCTGGAGGTGGTCCTCCAGAAAGGGGTGGGATCACTCGCAAACAGGTTGGCAAAAACCAAAACGTCCTTTCCCCTAACCCCCAAATTGTACCTGTGGACGACAGGAAGAGATCCTGTGGTCCAAGGTGGGACTCTGGTGAGCACACTTCACAGAATGTGGGGTACAGAGTCGCCGCCTATGGTAGCAAACTCCCACTGGGCCTTCAGTACATCCCTGACTGTCTTGTAAAACACTGCGGTGTGGGGTGGAGGAAAGAAAGGGCCCATGTATGAGGTTTGAATTGTGGGGAGGGGAGCTGAGAAAGGGATCAGTGGGGAGAAGAATAGGATGGGGAAAGCGAAAATGTTTCCACAATATCTTTTTACTCTTCGACCCCTGGGCATATGCCACAGACCAACTTATCCACCCACTACAGATGGTACCTCCTTGTAAAGCCTTCCCACCAACATCCCCTCTACCCCATGAGGACTTCCAGAAAAGGGCAGACGCAGGAAAATGCGCAGAAACTATGTTTCTACCGCTTTGAGAAGCATCTGCCCAAACAGAAGGAGGGCGACATTATGAGGATCGCAGTATAAAATGTAGGGTTCAGTAGCGCTTTCTGACGAGCGCTTGGTAGATATAGAGCTCGCGTTTTACACCTAGGAGTGGCATGCGTGCAGTGTCGGCCTTTGAGATCGAACCGAAATGCGCTCCACTCGCAATGAGAGCAGGGTGCACTTTTATCACAATAAGGCGTGGCTGTCAAAACTAGCCTGAGGTACGCTGGCAGCCCCATGAGCGGTTGACAGCCGCAGCTCTGTTGAAGCGATTAACTCCCCTCTCCGTCACGGAGCAGGGCGTTACTTACTCGCTTAATTAAATACAGCGCCACTTCCAGCTTTGCAGCGGCGCTCTATTTCATTGGCCTTCCCGCCCCTGAAATCCACTCCAGGGGCGCGGCGGAGGGGAGTAGTGGATGACAAATTATGATGACTCGCCCCCCTCCTCCCCCGGGCGCTGGCAGTGCTTGCTCGCAATGTAGCGCATTATAATCCTGGCAACACCGCTTGCGTGGTGCAGTAGTGTGGGAATGTTGCTGCTGGTTTGTAGCAGGACTTCTAGCTGCTTGTGGCATTCAGTTCTGGCCTGTCAATATAATCTCTGCTAACCCGAAGTGGCACCCAGTGTCCTCGCACTGCAGGGGCTCCTCGCACTGCAGGGGCTGGGGGCTGCCCCACCCACCCTTTCCCCCTGCCCACTCAGAATTATGCTCTAAATAGCAACTCTTTGCCGGCCCGCCGCCCCGCCCTCTCATGCACACAGTCCCCACCACGCCATGGAAAACATGACAGGCTGCCAGCAGCGGTCTGCTGTGACCTCATGGCGGGGAGGGCGACTGGGGGAGTGAAAATACGAGGGCGACCACAAAGCGTGTGAAAAAGAAAGCCAGCCGCTGAGAAAGCTCTTCACGCAGTACATCCTACACACATGCAGAAATGCTGGAGTTGGCACGGGGCGCGAGCCACGTCACTCACCCCATCCCACTCCCCTCACGCAAGATCCACACTTTAGTCATTCCACTCACTTCCTCCCACTCAGGGTCATGTCCATGTATGAATATGTGGATGTGGCTCAGCGTGAGAGTCAGTCCGTGTGTGTGCAACTGACCTAATAACTTAAGTGTGTGCGCGTGTGTGTCTACCTCTAACGCGTATCAGCATCGACATTGGCAAATAATAGTTTCTTGCTCAACTACACCCTACAAGTAGCATTGTTCCTCAGTAGAAATGACATTCAAGAAGAAATGACACACACAGCAATCCTATACAGACTCCCACACCAAAACAACAACAAACCTATGCCATCTAGACGCACACTTAACACAAATTCACCGGTCTTTCCAAACTGAAGCTACCACCAGGACAGCAAAAGCACTCTTGCGCTCGCCCTCTACAGCCCAAATGAACCCTCCCCTAGCCCTTTCCTTTTCAGATCTGCCAGAGCGCCTGGAGACCATGAAAACGGCAGCAGTGAGTGGTATAAACCTCATTAGCATAACACAACAATTTGGGAGAACTCATCCCCTTGAGGAATATTGAGGGCTAGTTACCGCTATATCCTATGCATGTGATGCAATACACTAAAGGCCAAGCGCTTAGGCCATACAAATTCACTTTGTCGAGGGCGGGAGCCCATGTACTCCCCAAGAATTAGTGTGCAGACCCCAGCTCGGATCCTTGAGCCTGAACAGGCATTTCCCCGCCCACACTAAGTACTGGGGCATATACTGAAAACTTCTTTACAGAGACCTTCAGGGTCATGCAGCAGAGTCCAACATCCTAAAAACCTGTGGTTACTTCCAGGGCCATGGGGCAAAGTGTCTGGTTGGGGGGTGGGAGCCATGGGGCATAGTGTTTGGTTGCGGGGTGGGAGCCATGGGCCATAGTGTTTGGTTGAGGGGTGGGGGCCATGGGGCATAGTGTTTGTTGAGGAGTGGGGCTCAAAGGGCATAGTGGTTCATTGAGGGGTGGGGTCCATGGGGCATAGTGTTTGGTTGAGGGGTGCGGCCCATGGGGCGTAGTGTTTGAGGGGTGCACATAGTGTCTAGTTGGGGAGGGTGGGGGCCATGGGGCATAGTGTTTGGTTGAGGGGTGGGGGCCATGGGCATACTGTCTGGTTGGGGCGTGGGGGCCATGGTGCATAGTTTTGAGGGGTGGGCATAGTGTTTGGTTGGGGCTGGGGGGCCATGGGGCGTAGTGTTGCACTCCGCAAGAGTGAACCCAATAATAAAGCTAAAACAGGCAGTAGGAGATGTACATCCTTTGCTTTTTGTGGAAACCTGACTCAACGAAGACCATACTCCCCTTGGGCAACCCAAACAGCAAAGCATAGCAGTCCAAAATAAGGGAATGTCCAGTCAAGGATCAATAAAATATATATATTTTAATTAAACAGACAATATGCAGTTACTGGATGGAAAATGATGATAACAATGGAAGACATGTAGTACAAAACGTAAGTTTGACAAATAAAGACTGTTACACCTCAAAAACGTATTCTCTTTCCTAGTGTTTAATAAAAATAGGGGGTTAAAAACGCCTCCTGTCACGCCTACCGCTCCGCCCACATTTACTTTTCGGCCCACTAAAGGCAGCATGTAAGGTACTTTCGGCCCTCAGTCAAAATCAATTGTGCACCCATGCAGTAGAATAACATCTATAGGAGACCGTATAGGTTATAGTACTCACGATACCCAATCCTCTGCCTTGATATTGTTTGTTTTGGAGAGGGACCCAGTTGGTGACACCAGAGTTGTACAAAGCCTGGCCGCCCACGTTGGAGAATCGAGATGTACCAGAGATTTCTTGTTTTCTTGTATTGATCCCTGTTGGTTTTATTTACAATAAACCGCAGTTTGTACTTGCCGTTGGCTGAGACCTCTGTTTATTCTGGCCCTCAAAGTCAAGCAGACCGCCAGTCATACTCTGGCATACCTGGGAGTCCCTCCCAATACTTGAATAAGAAAAGGGGCTCAGCGCCCATTCCAGATCGAACGCCTGAGTTCACTCCGAATTACAGAAAGAGCCAAGTATCCTGCAACGAAGAAACAGACTTATGGAACGGCCGGAGACGCTTTGGAAGGATTGGCACCTTTCACCCTCTGCTGTCCTGTTGGATCCCTGTTTTCTTCATCAATCAAGAAGGCCTACTCATCTGTTGCATTAGGAAACGTATTGTACATAGGTTATATAGTATTTTATAAGGCAACTGTTTTTATATAACTAAAGTTCATGTGTGTCTATTGGTACAGCCATGGGTCTGTTCCAGAATAACCAATGGTATGAGTTTTAACCCCCCAGTTCTTCTGACCTACCTTGAGTCACTGGTCTTGGGCAATGCTGCAGGGCCGCCCAAAGCGAGTCAGGGTAACTGCTGTTACCATCAGCAGGCCTGGAGAGGGGCAGCCCAACCTCCCCCATTACCTGCTCATCTCCTTCCCCCAAGCCGGAGAGACACACAGTCTGCACAACACAATACTGAGGAAGGGTGAGGTGTGAGCAATCACCTCACCCTTCCTTCATGCAGCAAGGTGCTAAGCACCTAAGGAAACCAACAGGCAGGGATCAGGTTCAGAGACCTGCCCCTCCCCCCCAGAGGGCCAGATAGTCGGCTATCCGGCCGGGGGCTGGAACATAACAGCCCCACTACTATACATATCAAAGACCCATGGCTCCCCTGGGTCTTATAAATACAGAGCGGCATGCTCAGAGAAAACACAAACAGTTTGTGGACCCTGAACGGGGACCCAAACACACAGGAGGTGCACTGTTTACTCAGTGCCTTCCAAACCTTTGCTTCTTTACCACAAAACTCTCCCACCCTACAAATAAGGGAGAAGAACAAAGGAAAAGAAATACAAGGCACTGTACGGTGCCCACAACAAGTCGTGGGACATGAGAAGGCGGGCACGGGCCAGAGGAGGGTAACCCCAAAACCTGGTGCCCAAAAGTATGTTACTATCATGATATGTGATTACTGTTATCTCCATAACCATATCTGTACAATAAAACCCTACAGCCTTTTATTGCCAACACTTGACAAACAATGTGTGGGCCAATTTATTCTGGATGAGGGTACGTGGTCGGCAAAAAGTATGCATGCATATGGGTTCAGCAGTTATTTTTTTGTGCCGATGTGGTGTATCCTTGCATACCCGTTTTTCTCACCTCCTCTGGCAGTGGCATTCTCCATAGGACGCAAAGTCCTCCACATCTTTGCTGTTGCAACGTGGGTGTTGAAATCCCCTGTTGGGTCCCTCTGATAGCAGAGAAAAGTGGCTACCTTTCTTTGTTTACATGAACCCGTAAGTACTTTCGAGCTTGGAAAACAAAAGATAGACTTCAAATCCCACAATCCCACACCTTTGACTAAGATGGTTGGGGTTAATGGGAGTTGTAGTCCAAAACATCTGGTGAGCCAAAGGTTGCAGACCCTGGCTTACATCATTTACGAAAATTGTATCTTCTGTTTTTCATCTGGACCATACCTCAGCCACAGGTATTAAACATCAGGGACTAATACATATTTCAAACTAATGGCTCTGCCCTGATCCAAACACATCCCATCGAAAACCAACCCCTCTTGGTATTCCCAATTTAAGGGCTGGGCAGGCGCACCGCTGTTGGTTCCAAGGTAAGAAGGGTTAGCCTGCCCCTGTGTAAGTACAGTTTGGAGATTGCTAAATTGGAGAGATAAGAGGGAGAAATAAGGGTAGCCGGTCCGAGGCTGGGCTGGAAATAAAGCTGCCTTCTGCCAAACGTTACTGAACATAGCATCATTTAGTGCCCTCTTTCTTGCCCTGCGTGCCTTGGCCCGCTCAGTCATATGCTGACATCATGTGGTAACGCTGCTGGCAGGTTCATACGCCCGTAATTTGCCTAATTAAACACGGCACCCTGCCCTTCTCAAGCACCAGCTCTTGCCAGGTGTGCTCAGGTAGAAAAAGCTAACACATATTTGCTTAGCTGGGGCGAGATCCTGCACAAGCGAGAGGTGCTTATTTAAAGGCCCACTTCCGGTCCCATGCGAATAACTAATACTTTTCTAACTGGCCTCCTCCTGTTCCCACGTCCATTTCTCTCTGTAACGCTGTGTCTTCGAGTCTTGTCGCCATTATGAAACCCAGCAGGTCTGGAGGGATGCATGACGTAGCTATGGATTAGGCGAGGGCTCACATCCCTGGCCCGCGGTGTTCAACTCTTTTCCTCGAGAACCTTCGAGAACCCTTGGCATGCGGCATAGGTCAAAGGATCGACAGTAAAAGGATCGAGGGGTCAAAGGATCGACCCCAAAGGGTCGACAGGTCAAAGGATCGAATTTTTTATTTTCATTTTTTCACATTTTATTTTTTTGGGGGGAGTTCCCCCAAACTCCTGTTTTTTTTATAAAAACACTTTTTTTCTCTAAACGAAAACCCAAAAAAATATATATAATAAAAAAAAATGTGATCCTTTGACCTGTCGACCCTTTGGTGTCGATCCTTTGACCTGTCGATCCTTTGGATTCGATCCTTTGACTAGACACCTAGGCATGCCAGGTTTTCAGGGTTGCCACTGACTGTGTAACTAAATCCCATATAGTTTCACTATATTCAAATGGATTCCGTCGGACTAGCCAAAAAGGTTCTATGCTGCAAAAACGAAGCAAAATAACGCAGCTCTAAAGACCGCCTTTTTTTTTGTTGGTAGAATTCCGCAAATGTTTTGGAGGTATTTTGCTATTTTCTTTTATAATGTGGGGGAAATCCCTGTTCCCCCATCCCCACATCCTCCTATGTTTATGTATACCCTTACCCAACCCCTCCATCTATTTATTTAAAAAAATGTGTACAAATATTCCGGCGAAATTCGAGCAAAAAACTATCTTTTCGGCTACGATGTTTTCGGATTCGTTTCTGTGGGGGATTACTGTCAAAAAACGTGGACTGCTTTACTTATCCAAATATAGACGCTCCCTGATCCTTGTACAGCAAATATGGGATAAGACAGTTCATATCTGTCACACATTTAGAGCCAGGATGGAGAGCATTCACTATTTCCCCAATATGGACGATAGCTCAGTAAGCTAGGTGCTTGCTGCTGAGATTCGTGATCACCTTGCTTCTTTTGGAATTCAAAGAATTGAGCACTATCAAATTGGGTAATAGAAACAAACTACGGGAAGGGTAAAATTACTTAGCAAGAGTAACAGGCGATAATAAGTCTAGCGACAGGCCAATATGGCAGCGGCAAAGTGCTGCTTATGGCGACACACCTCTGAAAATCAACAGCGCTGAGGTTACAATGGAAACTGCCAGCCTTTGAACGATTGGAAGGGATGGGGAAGATTCAGTCGGATCCAGCGGTGGAAATGTCAAAAAAGAAAGCGGTGGAATTATGTTCCCAGTCCCCTTTACGGCCCACTCCCGCCATTCTCACTTCAACCCCCGCCTTCCCCTTCAAACCCCATGCCTGGGTCCTTCCTTCCATGCACGCTGCAACATTATGTTTTACAATAGTTCTAATAAGAGTGAAGAAAACACAATGAAAAAACATTGATTGAAATGACTACCATTAGTGTGTCATTGTCTGTGACTCCGCCCCACCTTCATGCAGCCTCCCCTTCACCATGGCCAGCCACAGACACACCTCTGTCTGCGGGATTCGTACCAAAATATCGCCCTCACAATTACGACGGCCGAAAATTGCGACTTTTCTTTTCTATTTGACCCTCCTTACACCACATATATATGTGGGGGGTATAGAATATAATATTGATATGGGGGCGGCCTGCGGGGGAGATATATGTGAGGTAAAGGGGTTTAAAAAAAAGTCTGCCTTTTCGGCTGTCGCAATAATCATATAGACCTCCGTCGGCGCCTACTGCCATGGAAATACATAATCCCTTCCCAGCACCCGAGAGATAGCGCCTGCACTGTTGCACTGGCTTGATATCGACAGGGCTCAGGTTCAAGTCCCCAGTAAGGATGAAATTTGGTAACAAAATATTTGTTTTTTAAAAGTTGCCGTCCTGGAACGGTATTCGGTCGCATAAAGGGAACAATGACGGGTCGCCTCAAAAAGTAAGGGTACGTCGTACCCTTTAGTTCCCAACCACTTTGATCTCTGGTCGGATCAAGGTCCGAAGAGCAGGAACACAAGGCACCGACCTTGCGGAACCCAGTTGCGGAGGAAGGTCACCCCTGTAAAGGTCAGTCTTTTGTTCCATTCCCCTTTTCCCCCTCACAATGCCCCTCCGTTGTGCGGAACAGTCCCCCATATGCCCAATCGACTTATCTGATGCAGCCCTTACCTGCTTCGTTCAGTCGGCAGGCCGCCACGCCCTGCACCATGCACTTCGATAGGCAACCATGGCCTGCAGACAGCGAACGGATTTAGTCACATGCCATGTTGTGGCCTCTGAACTCAGCCCCCCCCGCAACTCCCAGCTAAGATTAGAAACATTGAATTTCCTCTTTGAATTTATGAAGTAAAGCCGTCCTCGGGGATCGTACGGCAGTCATGAGGTTTGCAGGCCGGACACTTCACCACTCCACCATGTAACCAAATGTCCTATTTCTGTACTGCAAGTTCCAGGGAAAACATTTGTATTGGTTCTTGGAATTTAAAACATGCACACAGTTTAAAGTTTTAAAAAACACTATTAGAAGAAAATATTCTCTCTTGGTTTTATGTGTGTGTTGATTTTATGAAAGGCAAATGCCATTCGTCCTGTGCAATTTGGGTGGTTATGAAAAGCCAATTTAATGAGTTGTGCATTTTCTCCTGGATATGCTAATTTCTGGTAATGTCACCTCCCATTGCGTTTGTTGATGAGTACCCCCATTTACATTTTTAGGACTTGAGCCCTGCATAGAATGATGCCTTGGGGGTGGGTTTGGGGGTGTCTGCTGCATAGACCTGATGAGCCAATGTATGGCTAACTCTGCCTCAGTGTACTAGTCTGAATACCCTGCCCCCTGCCATTTTGCATCCTAAAACGATCCTTTGCACCTTCTCAGCACCTTGCTCATAGCAGCCTCTACAATTTGCCATAGCATTTCTATGTCCTGAAGAAGCCTCCAGGTAGAAACAATCCTGCAACAACAAGAGTGTAACTATTAGTGGTGTATATGTCCTATCCTAGCGTACACCACCAATACATATGATTTGAAAAACACTCCCAGCATGGCTCACTCATTTTAATTCAGACAACAAAAATTACGCAACAAGGTGGACTTAGCACGGTATTTACTCTGAGACTTTCACTAGGTTTCAGACAGAGAAACCTGCTACCCGGCTGGCCACTTTAGCTCAACCATATGTATGGCCCAGTAGACCTTTACATGCCAACTTCTTATGCATACAGCTCAGGCTCACCTCTGAAGATTCAGTAGGGTTGTGGATGACATATGTGTCATTTGTATAGTCCAAACCAAAGAGTGATGTGATTCAAGAGCGAGTAAGGGCAAGGAACAAGAAGTGTGGGTGAGCCGCGGTGGCTGGGGAGCGATTTAGGTAGAGCATCCCAGGCTGGGACACCTTGTGTGTCCTTTCATGAGCTGGTGCAGTGTTCTTTGATGAGGTCTCCCTTCAGCTCCTTCATGAAGTTATGTTAAGCCTGTACTGCGCAAGCACCAATTTAATATCATACACAGCAGAGGAGCTTGTCCGGTAGGAAGGGTATTGTGCTCCGGCTAAGGGTCAACCGGGTCTTAGTCTGGAGGGAAAATGAAAAAGGACCCCAGAAGAGAGGAAGAGTGAGAATAAGTGTTGTGTTGTTACAGTTGGGTTTAAATTCCCTCCACATCGTTATGTGGAAGGCAGGGTTAGGTGGGGGTGGGACCAAGGGAAAGGGAAGTGACGAGGCTTCAGAGGAAGTAGTCAGTTTAATCAAAAAGGGAGTTGAGACCGGTGATACCGTGTGGGCCTCCTCATTATTGTGCTACTTGTGAATGCTGACGCAGCTGCAAGCCACGTGTGTGTCAGCCCCGATCCTGCCCTATAACTATAAGCAAGAAGGCTGTCATGGGGATGCATGGAAGGAATGATGTTTGCGATAATGTGCTTGCCTGCACGGTCAGTGTGTGTTGATGTATGTGGGTGTGATGCTGGAAATGCATCGGAGGGACAGGGCCTCCGTATCCTTGTCCTTTACTGCTTTTTATCGTGTGTTCTGTTTTGCTTTCCGCACAGTGGTTCATGTGGGACTCCTGGCGCTGCAGCTCTCTCTTTTGGTTTGGTGTACAGACCCATGGGATACCCTTATGGCATCCATGGGTGGTGGTACAGCCCTGTGCCCCTAGTGTATGTTTTTGGGCATCTGTGTGCAGCCCACAGAGCAGGGTACGGGATGGTGGCAGCTCTGTGCTGAATTGACTGGTGCCCTGAGCGTCCTCCATTTTGGGATGCTCAGGCCCTGTAATTGGAACCGGTAGATTCCTGGTGGAGACAAGATGGCCCCCGTGGCCTCTTGTCTTCCATCGCCTGTTACCTTGATCTTCCCGAAGTCCCAGGAAGCCCTGACTCTGTCCCTTCCCCGTGACTGGCTGTTGGGTGGAAGTTCCATATATGGTAGTGTGGTGAAGTGCCAACCAGACCGGCTGGAGCCTTCCCAACGACCATATGTTGTGGGTACACCTGTGAGTGGGACCTGGGTGAATGGAGTGTGTGACAAATATATACTTCTTGTTGTGGATGTCTGGTATCTGGTGTTTGACACAATGACTGAGACAGCCCTGCCCGAAACTGGTATGAATGCAGTGTGTAGTGTTGAATGGCGTGGTACTTGTCCAAATCCATATTCTGTGTTATGAGTGTCTGGATGGAGAAGAATGGCCTGAATGCACCATGCACCTGATTGGCTGACTGACTGCTAAATGCCCTTCTGAGTGATTGGTTGCCTGAGTGTGACCAAGCAGAATGAATGGGAGATCAAGTAGTATATCTGGGGGTCTCTCACTGCTAGAAATCGTTCAGAAGCTGAAGAGAAACTGGAGTTGAACCTGATGCTTGACCTTGAAGCCCTGCTGAAAGAGAAGAGCTTCTGTTGCTCTACTTCGCTGATCTGAAAGCAGTTGTGTCTCCAAGAACTGATCCAAGAGAGGACCTGGTAAGGAGACCTCTCCCCGAGCTACGAGGGACCATCGTCCACAAGCTGATCTTTGCCAAAGCTCCCTGGTAGACAGAACTACGAAAGGCTGCCGACTGGAGATTGGGACTGCCGCGGAATCCCAAGGAGAAGCACCCGGACTGTTGTCCATTACCATCGCCGACCACCATTGCTGACCAGAGCCGTAGTGCTCCCGTTGCCCAAGAATATTTGATTCACGGACGCGCTTGTCCGCACCGCCACCCGCCTTATCCCGCCGGAGAAGGCCAGGCCGTCGACTAACCGAGGAGCATCCGCCGGTCGGATTTCCACCACCTAAAGACCACAGAGATGACAGATGACTCGATGCCCTTCCTGGGCCACAGTTCTTCATCAAACTCTTTGCGGTCCTGAACTATCGACATTGAGGTGCCCCGCACGCCTCTTCCTTGCAGGACGTCTACGCTCCATCGTCGACGAGCACTACTAGGAACTAAGCTGCCACTTCACCGCTGTAGTTCACCCTGTTTATCGCCGGACGTTCGCCGACCCGTGGCTCCTGCCTTAAAGGGAGTGAACTCAAGAACGGCCATCAATTTCCCGACGAGGAACTCTACAACACCAGGTACTTTGGGGTTGCGGAACTATTGGAAAGACTCTTGGGAACAATATATGGACTGGACTTGTGATATATCTTTATTCTACAGGTTGCCCAGGTGGGGGGATCTCCACACAGAACTGTGTCTAGTGGTAGGAGCCAGTATTCTGCCAATTGTTCTAACCAACTGCGTTCCTCTTAAATCTATGTTGGTTTCCTTTACAAACTGATTTGTGTGACATTTAACCGTACAGTTGATGCACTTTAAAGAGATCGTATAGTGATTGTGGTACCAGGTAGAACTGTATACATTTGCCATTGTAGATAACCGAGTACAAAGTGAGTTATCGTGATATTGTACATAACCTTGAACATGAATTATATAAAGAGTGTCTTTTAACTAATATAGTTTGTGTACATTCCTTTGTGGGTGTCTTGGGTCAACACTGTACTTAAGAACCAGCCTGCATCACCTCCTGAGAAGCTGGCCTTGATTGCTTGACTACGTTACCAATAATAGAGAATCTTGGCTGGGGACCTCTGTGCCTCTCCTCTACCATATATGGAGCAGAAGTACAGACCCCCCCTCCAGTCTTTACATTGGGTGATTCATGTAGGCAGAGCTAGCTTGATAGCAACAGGGCGCTGACAGTGGGGGTTCTTAAAGGCTGACCGCTGATTAGGAAAAGGGCCAACACCTGAAGATCCTTGCAAAACGTATAGCACCCGTGAGGGCAGTAGTACTGATAAGTGGGCATTACTGGAAATCAGTCAGTGGAAGGTTGCATGATGGGCTTGAATTGTGCCCTAGCAGGGGCAGACTGGGGCATACTATTTGCAAATGGCAATCATTCCTTTTGTGAAAGACTGTTTGAATAGCACCCAAATGTGATGCAAATTGTGCATTTTAAAGAATATGTATTCAATAATACTGGTCGAAACTACAATTTGCATGGTGAAGTCAGTTATCAAATCGGCTCAATTTGACCCAGAAAACTGGGCCAGACTAGCATTTTGTGTTTTGTGGTCCGGCATTGGCCTATAGGCCAGTAGGAGCCTGTACTCTAGCATACACTTCTTGTTCTGTTAGACATTAACATGCCATGTCAGACCCTGGATCAAACAATCTGGGATTACACAGCCAGCGGATAGAAATGTTACAGAGCCGGATCTATGTGAAAACCAGGAACATTGTACTGCGAGTCAAAAATCAATGCATTTTTTTGTGTGTGAATTTTAACATAGCTCATCAGGGAAACTGTGGTGGGAGACCCCCCGCAACTTCCCCCACATCTCACCACCTTAACTAATACCCCAACGGAACCCCTCAATTTTTTCGATGAACTGTGTTTAAATTTAATGTAAAAAAAGAGATGTTTTGGGACTCGCAGTATTCATCCTCAGTATTTTGGTGTGATACCACAGAGCCCAGAGGTGACCGTCGATGTTTTGGGACTCATGGTATTCATCTTCAGCATTCTGGTGTGATACCACAGAGCCAAGAGGGGACCGTCGATGTTTTGGGACTCGCAGTATTCGTCCTTGTTATTTTGGGGTGGTACCACAGAGCCCAAAGGGAACGGTCAATGTTTTGGGACTCACTGTATTCATCCACTGTATTTTGGTGTGGTACCACAGAGCCTAGAGGGGACCATCGATGTTTTGGCACTCGCAGTATTCGTCATCGTTATTTTGGTGTGGTACCACAGAGCCCAGAGGAGACCGTCAATATTTTGGGACTCGCAATATTCATCCTAGTTATTTTGGTGTGGTACCACAGAGCCCAGAGGGGACCGTCAATGTTTTGGGACTCGCAGTATTTGTCCCCAGTATTTTGGTGTAGTACTGTCAGGTACTGTCAGTTTGGAGTGACATATTCTTTACATACAGCATCATATACTCATTTACATTGGGTCAGTGGAGACACATATTTAGTATAGAAAGGTTTTAGGAAGTTATTATGGGTTATATTTTTAAACAGCCAATTTTGCCCTTAACCTTCATTGCAGTCTATGGAGATTGCCCCAAATCAAGATGGAGGTTCTCAGTCTAAATTCTGATTGGCTGGAGATTGTTTATAGGGAGGACAATGAACATTCTAAACTGCCTTTCATCGTCCTTGCCCAGCTGAGAGGTCGTGTGCCTTGTAGCTCCTGCTTACTTTTTCAAGGGTGACAAGTTTCTAGCAGTTGAGCGGAAGATCTGAAAGTACAACAGGAGTCGTGTTTGGATTTTGGTGGAGACACAGGACAGGAGTCAGAAAACTTCCAATTTTCTGAGAAAAGAAGTTTTCAAGTCTCATTCACAAGATAAGTGACTTTCCTGTTTTGTTGAACTTTGTTAAAAGGTTATATTTATCTAAGGGATTGAAATCGCAAATCTGTAACTAAAAAGATTGAAGCACGTACGTTTGTTTATCGCTACGTGTCAATTCAAACTAGCGCGTGAGTTTTTTCCCGTTACTTTGAGCCCGCGCGTGTGTCTCTGCGCGTGAGAGTGAAGCGCGAGCGTGAACTTTGGACTCGCGTTTACTGTTCGTTTACGCGAGGGTTTTTTCTGCGTGATAAAATAAGCGCGTGTGTTTTTTCTCGCGATTTGGTTTTTTGCGCGTGTGCGTATTTATTCGTGAGTTGGACTTTAGCGCATGTAATTTTTATCGCGTCTTGGACTTTAGCGCGAGTGCGTTTTACCCGCGAATTGGATTGTCAGCGCGTGTGCGTATTTCCTGCGACTTGGAGAAAAGCGCGTGTAATTTTTTATCACGTCTTGGACTTTAGCGCAAGTGCTTTTTACCCGCGAATTGGATTGTCAGCGCGTGTGCGTATTTCCCGCGACTTGGAGAAAAGCGCGTGTGTTTTTTCCCGCGATTTGGATTGTCAGCGCGTGTGCGAATTTCCCGCGACTTGGAGAAAAGCGCGTGTGATTTTGTCCCGCGGTTTTGGATTTTAGCGCGTGTGCTGGCTTTCCACGTGAAGATTCCATCGCAAGTTAAATTCGTTCCTGAGAAAAAGACACTCTACAAAGAAAATATTAAAAACAAATACAAGAACTTAAAAGAACTTCTTTAAACTTACTTGAAGACCTTGTTCAAGAATCTTAGGGTTGAGCAGACTAACTAAAAAGTTAAATTACATTCTTGGACCTACTGAGAAGGCTGAATGATCTATAAGATTCTGGTCCACAAGTAAGGAAGTCTTGTCTGCTTATCACTTCTCTGGGCATTCTGAAGAGAAGTACCAGGTATGGTTTTTAAACTATTTTGGTAAAGGATTTAGAGTTTAAGGTTAGTATAGTAACCCATGAGTAATGAGGTATATTGCATGTTTATGTTTTAACTACAGGTGAAGAACCAGCGAGTTGATAGCTTCCAGCCTGGTGTTTGTTTCTTTCTCCCTTCCCTATTTCCCCTGAAAGTGAGGTAAACTGAGCAGTTATATATATGTCAGCTCAGAGTGCCACATTTTGGGTGGATTGTCGGGGGTTCAGCAGCTTCTGCAGACACCAGGTTCTCAGCATGACAGTATGAAAGGCCAATAAAAAAAAGTGTCTGCCCAAGCTGTTATGAACCCCGACGAGACAACCATGGAGGCATTGGGAGTAATGGTTAGGGAAATGAGAGAAGAGTTACGGGTGGCTCATCAGGAGTATTCAAGTCTTTGTCAAAGAATGGATGAGTTAAATTTAAAGGTAACCCAAATACAAGAAAGAGAAGTTGAAGTTTTGGAAGGTGCAGGAAACCCACCTGAGTTGGTGAGAGTAGGAGAAGAACAAGAACCTAGGCTTCCCAGAGGGGCAGAGGGAAGTTTAGGCACTTTAGTTATGCCTGTTCCTTTGGCAGCTCCAGAACGTTTCTTAGGAGATTCTAGAAAGTTTCACATTTTTCAGACTCCGTGTGAATTGCATTTTTTAAGTCGTCCAGAGTTGTTTTCCACAGATGCTTCAAAGGTAACATTCATCTTATCATATTTATCTGGAGAAGCTTCTGCGTGGGGAAGTCTTTTGGTGAGTCAAACGAATTTGGCTTTGAATAATTATTCCCTTTTCCAGACCGAATTTAAGAAAATGTTTGATAAGAGACAGTTATCTTTAGAGGTTGGTGGAGAATTACTGGAACTGCGCCAGGGAGGAAAGGAGTTGATTTCTTATATCACTCAATTTAGAACTTAACTTTAATTTTAGAAAGTAAATGGCCAGAGGAGAAGAGGGCTTCCTTATTTTATAGGGGCTTAAAAGATGAGTTAAAAGATGCTCTGGCTGGAGTTTTGGAGCGACCAAATACTTTAGATGCCTTAATTGATTTGGTGGTTCAGTTGGATTTTCGTTTAACTGAAAGACGTTTAGAGCGTAGACATACTCAGGGAGAGGTTAGGTTTCCGGGAAGAATGGAGAGACCTAAAGTTGAGGTGGTGAACAGAGAAGTGAAGTCAAAGATAATTGACCAGCAGAGCCGGGTGAGAGGTCCGTTGTCCAAGGAAGAGAAGGCAAGAAGAAGGGAGAATAATTTGTGCTTATACTGTGGTAGGAGTGGTCATTTTCTTGAAACCTGTCCTTTTACCCCCAAGAAGATCTCCAAATCTTCAGGCAGAGTACAACAAGTGGCAAACACAATACAGACAGCGGTTCCTCACATAACTGTGAACGTATCCTTGATGTTTGAAAAGGTATTTTTAGGTTCTGGGCCAATTATTATTGATTCAGGAGCTACGGGTAATTTTATGGATAGAGGATTGGCTAAAACTCTAGGTGTTCCTATAGTTGCTAAGAAAGAAATGGAGCAGGTCAAAGCAGTTGACGGGACATCTCTTTCTTCAGGTCCAATCACTCATAATACAGAGTTACTTGAGATGGAGATGACTGGAGGTCACAAAGAAAATATCTCTTTTGAGTTAATTGACGCTCCAATCTTGAAAATTTATTTGGGTATGCCCTGGCTTACACTTCATAATCCCAGAATTGATTGGAGTGCAAGAATTGTATCCTTAGAATCAACCTTTTGTCAGGAACATTGTCTTTCAGGAAAATCTTTTGAAGAGAAAGAAAAAGTTGTGAATTCCGTTTCATTCTCGCTTGCAGAAAGAGGGGCAATAGGTTTTGACATTGGAGCAGTTGTGGGTGAACTTCCAACTTGTTATCAGGATTTCTGGGATGTTTTTGATGAAAAGGAAGCTGGAGAGTTGCCTCCTCATAGGCCTTTTGACTGCAAGATAGAGTTGGAGCCTGGAGCTATTTTACCAAGCAGTAGGGTTTATGCCTTGACTGAAAAAGAGAATGATTATTTGAAAGAATATTTAAAGGAAAATTTGGCTAAGGGATTTATTCAGCACTCTCAATCGCCGGCAGCCTCACCATTGTTCTTTGTGCCTAAAGCTGATGGTTCTCTCAGAACTTGTGTAGATTACAGGGCAGTAAATAGAATGACAGTGAAAAATCGGTATCCTCTCCCTCTCATTTCAGAAATGTTAAATCAAATCCAAGGTGCAACCATATTTTCTAAGTTGGATTTACGTGGAGCTTATCATCTTGTAAGGGTCCAAGAGGGGGATGAGTGGAAGACAGCATTTAAAACCAGATTTGGCCTGTACGAGTACCAAGTGATGCCTTTCGGTCTTTGCAATGCCCCAGCGGCTTTTCAATTTTTTATCAATGAGGTTCTTCGGGAATTTCTTGATGTTTTTGTTATCGTCTATATTGACGCCATTTTGATTTTTTCCCAGAATTTGGAGAAACACAAAATTCACGTTCGACAGGTCTTGAGGAAATTGAGAGAGAATAATCTTTTCGCTAAATTGGAGAAGAGTCAGTTCCATACGGATTCGTTAGAATTTTTAGGATTTGTGATCACTCCTTGTGGCCTGGAAATGAATCCAAAAAAGGTGGAAGCCGTTCGTGATTGGCCTACTCCAACTAAGGTGAAGGAGATTCAGAGCTTTTTGGGATTTGCCAATTTTTACCCAAGATTCATTGAAGGCTTCTCCAGTTTAGTAGCTCCAATTACTCGACTTTTAAGAAAAGGAGTTCCATTTGTTTGGGAAGCTAAGGCTGATGAGGCTTTTAAAATTTTGAAGGAGAAATTCATTACCTCTCCTATTTTGATTCACCCTGATACTTCCAAACCATTTTTTGTAGAGGCTGATGCTTCCAATGTGGCAATGGGGGCAGTGTTGTCTCAGTGGCATAATGTTACAGGACAATTGCATCCAGTGGCCTACTTTTCTAAGAGATTTTCACCTGCGGAGGAAAATTACACCATTTCAGACCGAGAGCTTCTTGCTATCAAAGCAGCATTTGAAGAATGGCATAATTTTTTAAAAGGAGCACGTCACACTGTGACTGTATTAACTGACCACCGAAATGTACTCTTTTTGAAGACAGCAAAAACTCTGACACCTCGACAACTTAGGTGATCATTATTTTTTGCGGATTATGACTTTATAGTTACTTTTAAGCCAGGTAATCAAAATAAAAAGGCCGATGCTCTGTCACGGCAGTTTCCAGAAAGTGAGGTTAAGTCGGTCTGTGAGCCTCTTCCATTGATCGCTCCAGAACGTTTTGTTCTTGCTGGGGTTGAAAAGGAGAACGAAATCTTCAAGAAAGTACGGGAATCCATTTCTGAGACACAACTTGAAGATTGAGTTCGTTTGGATCCAGCTCGCAAAATTAAAGATGGTTTACCTTATTTAGATGACAGACTCTATTTACCATCAATTGAACTTAGAGAAAAAATGTTGAAGGAGTGTCACAAATCAGTCTTGGCAGGACATCCAGAGTATCGGAAGACTCTTGAGTTGATCAGAAGAAATTTTTGGTGGGAACAAATTCGACAAGATACCCTTAATTTTGCTAAGACCTGTGAAATTTGTGCTAGATCTAAGAATCTCATCGGAAAGCCTTCTGGGTTATTGGAGCCGTTACCAGTTCCACCGCGGCCTTGGTACTCAGTGTCTTTAGATTTCATCACGGATCTTCCACAAGATAAAGGGTGTACTTCGGTATTGGTTGTAGTTGATTTACTCACTAAAGAAGCACATTTCATTCCAATGAAGGAAGAGGTTACCGCTGATAGTTTAGCTCACAGTTTCTTGCAAGAAGTGGTAAGATTACATGGAATTCCCAGTCAGGTCATCTCAGATAGAGGTTCTCAATTTATTTCTAAGTTTTGGAGAGCTTTTTGTAAGAGATTGGGAGTGGAGGTATGTTTATCATCAGGTTACCATCCAGAAACCAATGGGCAGGTAGAAAAGAAAAATCAGGAGTTGGAAAAATATTTGAGGTGTTATCTGCAGACAGATGAAGAGTGGGTAGATTTGTTGTGGGTTGCAGAATTCGCATATAACAACTGTAGTAAGGATGCCACCTCTATGTCTCCGTTTTATTTGGGACGAGGTTTTCATCCTCGTTTTCTTAGTATTGAGATTAATAATGATTCAGGAAACCCAGAAGTCGAAAGGAGACTAGAAGTTATGAAAAGAAATTTGGAAAAGGCAAAAGGGGTGTTGGTGGAGAGTAAACAAAAATACAAAGGGTTTGCTGACCGTAAAAGAAAGATTAGTCCTCAATATAGTGAGGGAGATTTGGTGTGGTTATCAACCAAGTTTTTGAGAATTAAAGGAAGAAATAAGTTTTGTCCTCGTTTCGTAGGACCATTTGTCGTTGAAAAGGTGATTAATCCAGGGCTGTTCGTCTTAAATTACCCAGTCATATGAAAACTCATCCAACTTTCCATGTTAGTTTATTAAAACCTGTGGTTAAAGGAACTAGATTAACACCTACTCCTTCGGCAGTTGTGATTGAGGAAGATGCTTCCGAAGAATTTCTGGTTAAGAGAATTCTGGACTCTAGAAGAGTAAGAGGAAAGCTACAGTATCTCATTGATTGGGAGGGCTTTGGTCCTGAAGAGCGCACTTGGGAGAAAGCAAGTGATGTGCATGCTCCTCGTTTGATAGAAAGATTCCATAAAAAATGTCCATTGAAGAGTGGCCCAGCGACTGGGCGTTAGGAGGGGGGATACTGTCAGGTACTGTCAGTTTGGAGTGACATATTCTTTACATACAGTATCATATACTCATTTACATTGGGTCAGGGGAGACACATATTTAGTATAGAAAGGTTTTAGGAAGTTATTATGGGTTATATTTTTAAACAGCCAATTTTGCCCTTAACCTTCATTGCAGTCTATGGAGATTGCCCCAAGCCAAGATGGAGGTTCTCAGTCTAAATTCTGATTGGCTGGAGATTGTTTATAGGGAGGACAATGAACATTCTAAACTGCCTTTCATCGTCCTTGCCCAGCTGAGAGGTCGTGTGCCTTGTAGCTCCTGCTTACTTTGTCAAGGGTGACAAGTTTCTAGCAGTTGAGCGGAAGATCTGAAAGTACAACAGGAGTCGTGTTTGGATTTTGGTGGAGACACAGGACAGGAGTCAGAAAACTTCCAATTTTCTGAGAAAAGAAGTTTTCAAGTCTCATTCACAAGATAAGTGACTTTCCTGTTTTGTTGAACTTTGTTAAAAGGTTATATTTATCTAATTTATTGAAATCGCAAATCTGTAACTAAAAAGATTGAAGCGTGTACGTTTGTTTTTTATCGCTATGTGTCAATTCAAACTAGCGCATGAGTTTTTTCCCGTTACTTTGAGCCCGCGCGTGTGTCTCTGCGCGTGAGAGTGAAGCGCGAGCGTGAACTTTGGACTCGCGTTTACTGTTCGTTTACGCAAGGGTTTTTTCTGCGTGATAAAATAAGCATGTGTGTTTTTTCTCGCGATTTGGTTTTTTGCGCATGTGCGTATTTATTCGTGAGTTGGACTTTAGCGCGTGTAATTTTTATCGCGTCTTGGACTTTAGCGCAAGTGCGTTTTACCCGCGAATTGGATTGTCAGCGCGTGTGCGTATTTCCCGCGACTTGGAGAAAAGCGCGTGTGTTTTTTCCCGCGATTTGGATTGTCAGCGTGTGTGCGAATTTTCCGCGACTTGGAGAAAAGCGCGTGTGATTCTTTATCGCATCTTGGACTTTAGCGCGAGTGCTTTTTACCCGCGAATTGGATTGTCAGCGCGTGTGCGTATTTCCCGCGACTTGGAGAAAAGCGCGTGTGTTTTTTCCCGCGATTTGGATTGTCAGCGTGTGTGCGAATTTCCAGCGACTTGGAGAAAAGCGCGTGTGATTTTTTCCCGCGGTTTTGGATTTTAGCGCGTGTGCTGGCTTTCCACGTGAAGATTCCATCGCAAGTTAAATTCGTTCCTGAGAAAAAGACACTCTACAAAGAAAATATTAAAAACAAATACAAGAACTTAAAAGAACTTCTTTAAACTTACTTGAAGACCTTGTTCAAGAATCTTAGGGTTGAGCAGACTAACTACAAAGTTAAATTACATTCTTGGACCTACTGAGAAGGCTGATTCTGGTCCACAAGTAAGGAAGTCTTGTCTGCTTATCACTTCTCTGGGCATTCGGAAGAGAAGTACCAGGTATGGTTTTTAAACTATTTTGGTAAAGGATTTAGAGTTTAAGGTTAGTATAGTAACCCATGAGTAATGAGGTATATTGCATGTTTATGTTTTAACTACAGGTGAAGAACCAGCGAGTTGATAGCTTCCAGCCTGGTGTTTGTTTCTTTGTCCCTTCCCCCTTTCCCCTGAAAGTGAGGTAAACTGAGCAGTTATATATATGTCAGCTCAGAGTGCCACATTTTGGGTGGATTGTCGGGGGTTCAGCAGCTTCTGCAGACACCAGGTTCTCAGCATGACAGGTACCACAGAGCCCAGAGGAGACGGTCAATGTTTTGGGACTCGCATTATTCATCCTCGTTATTTTGGTGTGGTACTACAGAGACCAGAGAGGACCGTCGATGTTTTGGGACTCACAGTATTTGTCCTTGTTTTTTTTTAGTGGAACCACAGAGCCTAGAGGGGACCGTCAATGTTTTGGGACTTGCTGTATTCATCCTCTGTATTTTGGTGTGGTACCACAGAGCCTAGACGGGACCGTCGAGGTTTTGTCACTCGCAGTATTCATCCTCGTTATTTTGGTGTGGTACCACAGAGCCCAGAGAGGTCCTTCGATGTTTTGGGACTCACAGTATGTGTCCTTGTTATTTTAGAGTAGTACCACAGAGCCTAGAGGGGACCGTCGATGTTTTGGGACTCACAGTATTCATCCTCGCTATTTTGGTGTGGTACCACAGAGCCCAGAGGGGACCATCAATATTTTGGGACTTGCAATATTCATCCTCGTTATTTTGGTGTAGTACTACAGAGCCTAGAGAGGACCGTCGATGTTTAGGGACTCACATTATTTGTCCTTGTTATTTTGGAGTGGTACGACAGAGCCTAGAGGAGACTGTCGATGTTTTGGGACTTGCTGTATTCATCCTCTGTATTTTGGTGTGGTACCACAGAGCCTAGACGGGACCGTCGAGGTTTTGTCACTCGCAGTATTCATCCTCGTTATTTTGGTGTGGTACTACAGAGCCCAGAGAGGACCGTCGATGTATTGGGACTCACAGTATTCCTCCTCTGTATTTTGGTGTGGTACCACAGAGCCCAGAGTGGACAGTTAATGTTTTGGAACTCACAGTATTCGTCCTCGTTATTTTGGTGTGGTCCCACAGAGCCCAGAGAGGACCGTTGATGTTTTGGGGCCCGCATATTCATCCTTGGTATTTTGGTGTTCTACCACAGAGCCCAGAGGGGACCGTTGATATATTGGGACTCGCAGTATTCATCCTTGTTATTTTGGGATGGTACCACAGAGCCCATAGGGGACCGTCAATGTTTTGGGACTCACTTTATTCATCCCATGTATTTTGGTATGGTACCACAGAGCCTAGAGGCGACCGTCGAGGTTTTGGCACTCGCAGTATTCGTCCTCGTTATTTTGGTGTGGTACCACAGAACCCAGAGGGGACTGTTAATGTTTTGGGACTTGCAGTATTAGTCTTTGGTATTTTGGTGTGGTACCACAGAGCCCAGAGAAGACCATACATTTTTTGGGACTCACAGTATAAGTCCTCTGTATTTTGGTGTGGTACCACAGAGCCCAGCGGGGACCGTCAATGTTTTGGAACTCGCAGTATTCATCCTCGTTACTTGCTGTGGTACTACAGAGCCCAGAGAGGACCGTCGATGTATTGGGACTCACAGTATTTGTCCTTGTTATTTTGGAGTGGTACCACAGAGCCCAGAGGGCACCGTCAATATTTTGGGACTCGCAATATTCATCCTCGTTATTTTGGTGTGGTACTACAGAGCCTAGAGAGGACCGTCGATGTTTAGGGACTCACATTATTGGTCCTTGTTATTTTGGAGTGGTACCCCAGAACCTAGAGGTGACTGTCGATGTTTTGGGACTCGTTTTGGGACAGATTCATCCTCTGTATTTTGGTGTGGTACCACAGAGCCCAGAGATAACCATTGATGTTTTGGGGCTTGCATATTCATTCTTGGTATTTTGGTGTGTTACCACAGAGCCTAGAGGGGACCGTTGATATATTGGGACTCGAAGTATTCATCTTTGTTATTTTGGGGTGGTACCACAGAGCCCAGAGGGGACCGTCAATGTTCTGGGACTCACTGTATTCCTCCTATGTATTTTGGTGTGGTACCACAGAGCCTAGAGTGGACCGTCGAGGTTTTGGCACTTGAAGTATTCGTCCTGGTTATTTTGGTGTGGTACCACAGAGCCCAGAGGGGACTGTCAATTTTTTAGGACTTGCAGTATTAGTCTTCAGGATTTTGGTGTGGTACCACAGAGCCCAGAGGGGAGCGTGAATTTTTTGGGACTCACAGTATTCGCCCTCAGTATTTTGGTGTGGTACCACAGAGGCCAGCGGGGACTGTTAATGTTTTGGAACTTGCAGTATTCATCCTCGTTACTTGCTGTGGTACTACAGAGCCCAGAGAGGGCCGTCGATGTATTGGGACTCACAGTATTTGTCCTTGTTATTTTGGAGTGGTACCACAGAGCCCAGAGGGGGCCGTCAATGTTTTGGGACTCGCAGTAATCGTCCTCAGTATTTTGGTCTGGTACCACAGAGCCCAGAGAGGACCGTCGATTTTTAGGGACTCACATTATTTGTCCTTGTTATTTTGGAGTGGTACCACAGAGCCTAGAGGAGAATGTCAATGTTTTGGGACTCGCAGTATTTATCCTCTGTATTTTGGTGTGGTACCACAGAGCCCGGAGTGGACAGTCAATGTTTGGCACTCACAGTATTTGTCCTCGTTATTTTGGTGTGGTGCCACAGAGCCCAGAGAGGACCGTTGATGTTTTGGGGTTCGCATATTCATCCTTGGTATTTTGGTGTGGTACCACAGAGCCCAGAGGGGACCGTTGAAAATATTGGGACTCGCAGTATTCATCCTTGTTATTTTGGGATGGTACCACAGAGCCCAGAGGGGACCGTCAATGTTTTGGGACTCACTTTATTCACCCTATGTATTTTGGTGTGGTACGACAGATCCTAGAGGGGACCGTCAAGGTTTTGGCACTCGCAGTATTCGTCCTCGTTATTTTGGTGTGGTACCACAGAGCCCAGAGGGGACCGTCAATGTTTTAGGACTTGCAGTATTAGTCTTCGGTATTTTGGTGGTGTACCACAGAGCCCAGAGAAGACCATACATTTTTTGGGACTCACGGTATTCATCCTCAGTATTTTGGTGTGGTACCACAGAGCCCAGCGGGGACTGTCAATGTTTTGGAACTCGCAGTATTCATCCTCGTTACTTGCTGTGGTACTACAGAGCCCAGAGAGGAACGTCAATGTATTGGGACTCACAGTATTTGTCCTTGTTATTTTGGAGTGGTACCACAGAGCCCAGAGGGGACCGTCAATATTTTGGGACTCGCAATATTCATCCTCGTTATTTTGGTGTGGTACTACAGAGCCTAGAGAGGACCGTCGATGTTTAGGGACTCACATTATTTGTCCTTGTTATTTTGGAGTGGTACCACAGAGCCTAGAGGAGACTGTCAATGTTTTGGGACTCGCAGTATTCATCCTCTGTATTTTGGTGTGGTACCACAGAGCCCAGAGTGGACCGTCAATGTTTTGGCACTCACAGTATTTGTCCTCCTTATTTTGGTGTGGTGCCACAGAGCCCAGAGAGGACCGTTGATGTTTTGGGGCCCGCATATTCATTCTTGGTATTTTGGTGTGGTACCACAGAGCCTAGAGGGGACCGTTGATATATTGGGACTCGCAGTATTCATCCTTGTTATTTTGGGATGGTACTACAGAGCCCAGAGGGGACCGTCAATGTTTTGGGACTCACTTTATTCATCCTATGTATTTTGGTGTGGTACGACAGATCCTAGAGGGGACTGTCAAGGTTTTGGCACTCGCAGTATTCGTCCTCGTTATTTTGGTGTGGTACCACAGAGCCCAGAGGGGACCGTCAATGTTTTAGGACTTGCAATATTAGTCTTCGGTATTTTGGTGGTGTACCACAGAGCCCAGAGAAGACCATACATTTTTTGGGACTCACGGTATTCATCCTCAGTATTTTGGTGTGGTACCACAGAGCCCAGCGGGGACTGTCAATGTTTTGGAACTCGCAGTATTCATCCTCGTTACTTGCTGTGGTACTACAGAGCCCAGAGAGGAACGTCAATGTATTGGGACTCACTTTATTCATCCTATGTATTTTGGTATGGTACCACAGAGCCTAGAGGCGACCATCGAGGTTTTGGCACTCGCAGTATTCATCCTTGTTATTTTGGGATGGTACCACAGAGCCCATAGGGGACCGTCAATGTTTTGGGACTCACTTTATTCATCCTATGTATTTTGGTATGGTACCACAGAGCCTAGAGGCGACCATCGAGGTTTTGGCACTCGCAGTATTCGTCCTCGTTATTTTGGTGTGGTACCACAGAACCCAGAGGGGACTGTTAATGTTTTGGGACTTGCAGTATTAGTCTTTGGTATTTTGGTGTGGTACCACAGAGCCCAGCGGGGACCGCCAATGTTTTGGAACTCGCAGTATTCATCCTCGTTACTTGCTGTGGTACTACAGAGCCCAGAGAGGACCGTCGATGTATTGGGACTCACAGTATTTGTCCTTGTTATTTTGGAGTGGTACCACAGAGCCCAGAGGGCACCGTCAATATTTTGGGACTCGCAATATTCATCCTCGTTATTTTGGTGTGGTACTACAGAGCCTAGAGAGGACCGTCGATGTTTAGGGACTCACATTATTTGTCCTTGTTATTTTGGAGTGTTACCCCAGAACCTAGAGGTGACTGTCGATGTTTTGGGACTCGTTTTGGGACAGATTAATCGTCTGTATTTTGGTGTGGTACCACAGAGCCCAGAGAGGACCATTGATGTTTTGGGGCTTGCATATTCATTCTTGGTATTTTGGTGTGTTACCACAGAGCCTAGAGGGGACCGTTGATATATTGGGACTCGCAGTATTCATCTTTGTTATTTTGGGGTGGTACCACAGAGCCCAGAGGGGACCGTCAATGTTCTGGGACTCACTGTATTCCTCCTATGTATTTTGGTGTGGTACCACAGAGCCTAGAGTGGACCGTCGAGGTTTTGGCAATTGCAGTATTCGTCCTGGTTATTTTGGTGTGGTACCACAGAGCCCAGAGGGGACTGTCAATGTTTTAGGACTTGCAGTATTAGTCTTCAGTATTTTGGTGTGGTACCACAGAGCCTAGAGGGGACCGTTGATATATTGGGACTCGCAGTATTCATCTTTGTTATTTTGGGGTGGTACCACAGAGCCCAGAGGGGACCGTCAATGTTTTGGAACTCGCAGTATTCATCCTCGTTACTTGCTGTGGTACTACAGAGCCCAGAGAGGAACGTCAATGCATTGGGACTCACAGTATTTGTCCTTGTTATTTTGGAGTGGTACCACAGAGCCTAGAGGAGACTGTCAATGTTTTGGGACTCGCAGTATTCATCCTCTGTATTTTGTTGTGGTACCACAGAGCCCAGAGTGGACCGTCAATGTTTTGGCACTCACAGTATTTGTCCTCCTTATTTTGGTGTGGTGCCACAGAGCCCAGAGAGGACCGTTGATGTTTTGGGGCCCGCATATTCATTCTTGGTATTTTGGTGTGGTACCACAGAGCCTTGAGGGGACCGTTGACATATTGGGACTCGCAGTATTCATCCTTGTTATTTTGGGATGGTACTACAGAGCCCAGAGGGGACCATCAATGTTTTGGGACTCACTTTATTCATCCTATGTATTTTGGTGTGGTACGACAGATCCTAGAGGGGACCGTCAAGGTTTTGGCACTCGCAGTATTCATCCTCGTTATTTTGGTGTGGTACCACAGAGCCCAGAGGGGACCGTCTATGTTTTAGGACTTGCAGTATTAGTCTTCGGTATTTTGGTGGTGTACCACAGAGCCCAGAGAAGACCATACATTTTTTGGGACTCACGGTATTCATCCTCAGTATTTTGGTGTGGTACCACAGAGCCCAGCGGGGACTGTCAATGTTTTGGAACTCGCAGTATTCATCCTCGTTACTTGCTGTGGTACTACAGAGCCCAGAGAGGAACGTCAATGTATTGGGACTCACAGTATTTGTCCTTGTTATTTTGGAGTGATACCACAGAGCCCAGAGGGGACCGTCAATATTTTGGGACTCGCAATATTCATCCTCGTTATTTTGGTGTCGTACTACAGAGCCTAGAGAGGACCGTCGATGTTTAGGGACTCACATTATTTGTCCTTGTTATTTTGGAGTGGTACCACAGAGCCTAGAGGAGACTGTCGATGTTTTGGGACTCGCAGTATTCATCCTCTGTATTTTGGTGTGGTACCACAGAGCCCAGAGTGGACCGTCAATGTTTTGGCACTCGCAGTATTTGTCCTCCTTATTTTGGTGTGGTGCCACAGAGCCTAGAGAGGACCGTTGATGTTTTGGGGCCCGCATATTCATTCTTGGTATTTTGGTGTGGTACCACAGAGCCTAGAGGGGACCGTTGATATATTGGGACTCGCCGTATTCATCCTTGTTATTTTGGGGTGGTACCACAGAGCCCAGAGGGGACCGTCAATATTTTGGGACTCGCAATATTCATCCTCGTTATTTTGGTGTCGTACTACAGAGCCTAGAGAGGACCGTCGATGTTTAGGGACTCACATTATTTGTCCTTGTTATTTTGGAGTGGTACCACAGAGCCTAGAGGAGACTGTCGATGTTTTGGGACTCGCAGTATTCATCCTCTGTATTTTGGTGTGGTACCACAGAGCCCAGAGTGGACCGTCAATGTTTTGGCACTCGCAGTATTTGTCCTCCTTATTTTGGTGTGGTGCCACAGAGCCTAGAGGGGACCGTTGATATATTGGGACTCGCAGTATTCATCTTTGTTATTTTGGGGTGGTACCACAGAGCCCAGAGGGGACCGTCAATGTTCTGGGACTCACTGTATTCCTCCTATGTATTTTGGTGTGGTACCACAGACCCTAGAGTGGACCGTCGAGGTTTTGGCACTTGCAGTATTCGTCCTGGTTATTTTGGTGTGGTACCACAGAGCCCAGAGGGGACTGTCAATGTTTTAGGACTCACAGTATTCGCCCTCGGTATTTTGGTGTGGTACCACAGAGCCCAGCGGGGACTGTTAATGTTTTGGAACTTGCAATATTCATCCTCGTTACTTGCTGTGGTACTACAGAGCCCAGAGAGGGCCGTCGATGTATTGGGACTCACAGTATTTGTCCTTGTTATTTTGGAGTGGTACCACAGAGCCCAGAGGGGGCCGTCAATGTTTTGGGACTCGCAGTAATCGTCCTCAGTATTTTGGTCTGGTACCACAGAGCCCAGAGAGGACCGTCGATGTTTAGGGACTCACATTATTTGTCCTTGTTATTTTGGAGTGGTACCACAGAGCCTAGAGGAGACTGTCAATGTTTTGGGACTCGCATTATTCATCCTCTGTATTTTGGTGTGGTACCACAGAGCCCAGAGTGGACAGTCAATGTTTGGCACTCACAGTATTCATCCTCAGTATTTTGGTGTGGTACCACAGAGCCCAGCGGGGACTGTCAATGTTTTGGAACTCGCAGTATTCATCCTCGTTACTTGCTGTGGTACTACAGAGCCCAGAGAGGAACGTCAATGTATTGGGACTCACAGTATTTGTCCTTGTTATTTTGGAGTGGTACCACAGAGCCCAGAGGGGACTGTCAATGTTTTGGAACTCGCAGTATTCATCCTCGTTACTTGCTGCGGTACTACAGAGCCCAGAGAGGAACGTCAATGTATTGGGACTCACAGTATTTGTCCTTGTTATTTTGGAGTGGTACCACAGAGCCTAGAGGAGACTGTCAATGTTTTGCGACTCGCAGTATTCATCCTCTGTATTTTGTTGTGGTACCACAGAGCCCAGAGTGGACCGTCAATGTTTTGGCACTCACAGTATTTGTCCTCCTTATTTTGGTGTGGTGCCACAGAGCCCAGAGAGGACCGTTGATGTTTTGGGGCCCGCATATTCATTCTTGGTATTTTGGTGTGGTACCACAGAGCCTAGAGGGGACCGTTGATATATTGGGACTCGCAGTATTCATCCTTGTTATTTTGGGATGGTACTACAGAGCCCAGAGGGGACCGTCAATGTTTTGGGACTCACTTTATTCATCCTATGTATTTTGGTGTGGTACGACAGATTCTAGAGGGGACCGTCAAGGTTTTGGCACTCGCAGTATTCGTCCTCGTTATTTTGGTGTGGTACCACAGAGCCCAGAGGGGACCGTCAATGTTTTAGGACTTGCAGTATTAGTCTTCGGTATTTTGGTGGTGTACCACAGAGCCCAGAGAAGACCATACATTTTTTGGGACTCACGGTATTCATCCTCAGTATTTTGGTGTGGTACCACAGAGCCCAGCGGGGACTGTCAATGTTTTGGAACTCGCAGTATTCATCCTCGTTACTTGCTGTGGTACTACAGAGCCCAGAGAGGAACGTCAATGTATTGGGACTCACAGTATTTGTCCTTGTTATTTTGGAGTGGTACCACAGAGCCCAGAGGGGACCGTCAATATTTTGGGACTCGCAATATTCATCCTCGTTATTTTGGTGTCGTACTACAGAGCCTAGAGAGGACCGTCGATGTTTAGGGACTCACATTATTTGTCCTCCTTATTTTGGTGTGGTGCCACAGAGCCTAGAGAGGACCGTTGATGTTTTGGGGCCCGCATATTAATTCTTGGTATTTTGGTGTGGTACCACAGAGCCTAGAGGGGACCGTTGATATATTGGGACTCGCAGTATTCATCCTTGTTATTTTGGGGTGGTACCACAGAGCCCAGAGGGGACCGTCAATATTTTGGGACTCGCAATATTCATCCTCGTTATTTTGGTGTCGTACTACAGAGCCTAGAGAGGACCGTCGATGTTTAGGGACTCACATTATTTGTCCTTGTTATTTTGGAGTGGTACCACAGAGCCTAGAGGAGACTGTCGATGTTTTGGGACTCGCAGTATTCATCCTCTGTATTTTGGTGTGGTACCACAGAGCCTAGAGGAGACTGTCGATGTTTTGGGACTCGCAGTATTCATCCTCTGTATTTTGGTGTGGTACCACAGAGCCCAGAGTGGACCGTCAATGTTTTGGCACTCGCAGTATTTGTCCTCCTTATTTTGGTGTGGTGCCACAGAGCCTAGAGAGGACCGTTGATGTTTTGGGGCCCGCATATTCATTCTTGGTATTTTGGTGTGGTACCACAGAGCCTAGAGGGGACCGTTGATATATTGGGACTCGCAGTATTCATCCTTGTTATTTTGGGGTGGTACCACAGAGCCCAGAGGGGACGGTTAATGTTCTGGGACTCACCGTATTCCTCCTATGTATTTTGGTGTGGTACCACAGAGCCTAGAGTGGACCGTCGAGGTTTTGGCATTTGCAGTATTCGTCCTCGTTAGTTTGGTGTGGTACCACAGAGCCCAGAGGGGACTGTCAATGTTTTGGGACTTGCAGTATTAGTCTTTGGTATTTTGGTGTGGTACCACAGAGCCCAGAGGGGACCGTGAATTTTTTGGGACTCACAGTATTCGCCCTTGGTATTTTGGTGTGGTACCACAGAGCCCAGCGGGGACTGTCAATGTTTTGGAACTTGCAGTATTCATCCTCGTTACTTGCTGTGGTACTACAGAGCCCAGAGAGGGCCGTCGATGTATTGGGACTCACAGTATTTGTCCTTGTTATTTTGGAGTGGTACCACAGAGCCCAGAGGAGACCGTCAATATTTTGGGACTCGCAATATTCATCCTAGTTATTTTGGTGTGGTACCACAGAGCCCAGAGGGGACCGTCAATGTTTTGGGACTTGCAGTATTAGTCTTTGGTATTTTGGTGTGGTACCACAGAGCCCAGAGAAGACCATACATTTTTTGAGACTCACAGTATTCGTCCTCAGTATTTTGGTGTGGTAGCACAGAGCCCAGCGGGGACTGTCAATGTTTTGGAACTCGCAGTATTCATCCTCGTTACTTGCTGTGGTACTACAGAGCCCAGAGAGGAATGTCAATGTATTGGGACTCACAGTATTTGTCCTTGTTATTTTGGAGTGGTACCACAGAGCCCAGAGGGGACCGTCAATATTTTGGGACTCGCAATATTCATCCTAGTTATTTTGGTGTGGTACCACAGAGCCCAGAGTGGACCGTCAATGTTTTGGCACTCGCAGTATTCGTCCTCCTTATTTTGGTGTGGTGCCACAGAGCCCAGCGAGGACCGTTGATGTTTTGGGGCTTGCATATTCATTCTTGGTATTTTGGTGTGGTACCACAGAGCCTAGAGGGGACCATTGATATATTGGGACTCGCAGTATTCATCCTTGTTATTTTGGGGTGGTACCACAGAGCCCAGAGGGGACCGTCAATGTTCTGGGACTCACTGTATTCCTCCTATTTATTTTGGTGTGGTACCACAGAGCCTAGAGTGGACCGTCGAGGTTTTGGCACTTGCAGTATTCATCCTCGTTATTTTGGTGTGGTACCACAGAGCCCAGAGGGGACCATGAATTGTTTGGGACTCACAGTATTCGCCCTCTGTATTTTGGTGTGGTACCACAGAGCACAGCGGGGACTGTCAATGTTTTGGAACTCGCAGTATTCATCCTCGTTACTTGCTGTGGTACTACAGAGCCCAGAGAGGGCCGACGATGTATTGGGACTCACAGTATTTGTCCTTGTTATTTTGGAGTGGTACCACAGAGCCCAGAGGAGACCGTCAATGTTTTGGGACTCGCAGTAATCGTCCTCAGTATTTTAGTGTGGTACCACAGAGCCCAGAGGGGGCCATCAATGTTTTGGGACTCGCAGTATTCATCCTCCTTATTTTGGTATGGTACTACAGAGCCCAGAGAGGAACGTCAATGTATTGGGACTCACAGTATTTGTCCTTGTTATTTTGGAGTGGTACCACAGAGCCCAGAGGAGACCGTCAATGTTTTGGGACTCGCAGTAATCGTCCTCAGTATTTTTGTGTGGTACCACAGAGCCCAGAGGGGGCCAACAATGTTCTGGGACTCGCAGTATTCATCCTCCTTATTTTGGTATGGTACTACAGAGCCCAGAGAGGAACGTCAATGTATTGGGACTCACAGTATTTGTCCTTGTTATTTTGGAGTGGTACCACAGAGCCTAGAGGGGACCGTCAATATTTTGGGACTCGCAATATTCATCCTCGTTAATTTGGTGTGGTACTACAGAGCCTAGAGAGGACCGTCGATGTTTATTGACTCACATTATTTGTCCTTGTTATTTTGGAGTGGTACCACAGAGCCTAGAGGGGACTGTCGATGTTTTAGGACTCGCAGTATTCATCCTCTGTATTTTGGTGTGGTACCACAGAGCGCAGAGTGGACTGTCAATGTTTTGGCACTCACAGTATTCGTCCTCGTTATTTTGGTGTGGTGCCGCAGAGCCCAGAGAGGACTGTTGATGTTTTGGCATTCGCAGTATTTGTCCTCTGTATTTTGGTGTGGTACCACAGAGCCCAGAGGGTACCGTTAATGTATTGGGACTCGCAGTATTCATCCTCCTTATTTTGGTCTGGTACCACAGAGCCTAGAGGGGACCGTTGATGTTTTGGGACTCGCAATATTCATCCTCGTTATTTTGGTGTGGTATTACAGAGCCCAGCGAGAACCGACGATGTTTTGGCACTCACATTATTCATCCTCTGTATTTCGGTGTGGTACCACAGAGCCCAGAGGGGACCGTCAATATTTTGGGACTCACAGTATTCATCCTTGTTATTTTGGCGTGGTGTTACAGAGCCCAGAGAGGACCGTCGATGTTTTGGGACTCACAGTATTTGTCCTTGTTATTTTAGAGTGGTACCACAGAGCCTAGAGGGGACCGTAAATGTTTTGGGACTCGCAGTATTAATCCTTATTATTTTGGTGTGGTACTACAGAGCCCAGAGAGGACCGACAATGTTTTGGGACTCGCAGTATTTGTCCTCTGTATTTTGGCATGGTACCACAGCACCCAGAGGGGACCGTCAATGTTTTGGGACTCCCAGTATTCATCCTCGTTATTTTGGTGTGGTACTACATAGCCCAGAGAGGACCGTTGATGTTTTGGGACTCACAGTATTTATCCTTGTTATTTTAGAGTTGTACCACAGAGCCTAAAGGGGACTGTCAATGTTTTGGGACTCGCAGTCTTCATCCTCTGTATTTTGGTGTGGTACCAAAGAGCCCAGAGGGGACCGTCGATGTTTTGGCACTCGCAGTATTCATCCTTGTTATTTTGGTGTGGTGCCACAGAGCTTAGAGAGGACTGTCAATGTTTAGGTACTCACATTATTTGTCCTTGTTATTTTGGAGTGGTACCACAGAACCTAGAGGGGACTGTCGATGTTTTGGGAGTCGCAGTATTCGTCCTCAGTATTCTGGTGTGGTATCACAGAGCCCAGATCGGACCGTCAATGTTTTGGGACTCGCAGTATTCATCCTCGTTATTTTGGTGTGGTACTACAGAGCCCAGAATGGACCGTCAATGTTTTGGGACTCGCAGTATTCATCCTCTGTATTTTGGTGTGGTACCACAGGCCCAGAGGGGACTGTCGATGTTTTGGCACTTGCAGTATTTGTCCTCGTTATTTTGGTGTGGTACCACAGAGCCCAAAGAGGACTGTCAATGTTTTGGGACTCGCAGTATTTGTCCTCGGTATTTTGGTGAGGTATCACAGAGCCCAGAGGGGACCGTCGATGTTTTGGGACTTGCAGTATTCATTCTTGTTATGGCACCACAGAGCCTAGAGGGAACCATCAATGTTTTGGGACTCGCAGTATTCGTCCTCAGTATTTTGGTGTGGTACCACAGAGCCCAGAGGGCACTGTGTGCGGGGTGAATATGGGGAGTGGACTGTTTGCCTGAAGACCGGCACTGAGATCCGGGTCTAGGAAGGGTGCAGAATAGTGACATTCACTATGAGGAATCAAAAACCTTCCTAACCCACAAAATCCCAAATAGATCCTTAGAGCGAGAAGCATATTGCATTGCTCCTCCCCCTCCCTCACCACAAACCGACAGAGGGGATTCCTGTTCAATGTGAGCGAAGCAAGAGTGACAATAAGTAATCCATCCATTGAGGGCAACCATCTTGCAGGGGCAACAGGCGGAAGTAAAGCATTAAGCTCCTAGAGGATCTTTCAGTGCTCTGCCCATCACTTTGGCTTTCAAAGCAGAAGCAGGTGCACTAAATGACGCAGAGTCAGACAATGTTTGCAGGCAATGTTTGTCTATGAAAGTCAGGCGCCACATTTATCAGAAGCATTTGCACATAGAAATAGTCAAAGATGATCACATAGGTAAGTGCAAGAGCATACAATACCGTAAATACCTGGCAAAATACGCAACACAAGCAGAGAAAGAAAGGAGGGCAGGTAAAATACGAGAAAAGGGAAAAAACCCATCTAGCATCTAAGCTAAAGGTGGGAAGATGACACAAAGGAGATAAAGGCAGGAAGCAGCAGCAAATAGACTGGTAATACATTATGGGGCCGATTCATGGAACAAACGTGCGCCGAAAATCTTCGCGCAAGCATGCGCAAGCATGCGCAAGCGGAAAAAAACAGGCGCACGCGCACGCGTGCGATTCATGGAAGTCCCTGCGTGTGTTCACCGCGGGATGTGCGCCAAACCCATGCATGGCGCACAAGTCACTGCAACATCGCGAAAGGCGTGCGCGACGCGCACAGTGAAAGCGCACAACCTCAGCGCACACACCAGAAAGTGGGCGGGACATGGGGCGTAACGCGCGGAATGGGGAACAACACGCGAAAATAAGGGCGTAACTGGGGATGTACTGCAGGGAAGCAGACGGAACGCCCACACGCACTCGAACCACACGTATTCATGGAATCGAATAGGGCAAAGCCACGCACAGCCAAAGACACGCACAAGCTGAAACACGGCCGCCACACGAAGGCAGGCGGTAGAGTCCCAGCGCATCAAAAAAGTGGCGCGCGGGAAGTCAAATACGCGATTGAGCGGGGTACGTGGATTTCAGGGGTGCGCGAGAAATACTACACGCGATTGGCCTGGGTACGTGTATTACAGGGGTGCGCGAGAAAATCTACACGCGATAGGTCTGGGTACGTGGATTTCAGGGGTGCGCGAGAAATTTTACACGCGATCGGGCCTGGGGGAGCGGGCTACGTGTATTACAGGGGTTCGCGTGAACTTTTTCACGCGATCGGGCCTGGGGGAGCGGGGTACCACTCACCGTCTGCCTTGCGTGTAGTAGAACGCGTAGCCAACACCCGCTGTGAAGTAATAGCGTGTGAACCCCAACGGATGGAAAACACACGCACCGCACGAAAAGCACGTACAGAACATAAAGGCACGCGGGATCGCCAAGCCCTGCCAGGGCAACGCCCGTGCGCAAAACGTCACAGACGCGCTTACGCTGTAAGGGCCTTTGGTCCAATGAAATCGCGTACGCGTGCTGACGCGCTGTTGGGTGTCTTGACCCACGTGCAAGTAATCATGCTGCAACATTTGGTGCTGTGGGCTTAGAAAATTCAAGATGGCGGAAAACCCACATGTGCGCCGAAATCCAGGAAAGCTGCGCAGTTTGTGCGCCCACCAAAATGGTTGCCTCACTTGCCACCCACCAGTGCGAGAATGAAAGGCCGGGTTGCCATGAGGGAAATGGGTTGCCAAAGGAAAAACAGTAGCGCCGGTTAGCTTCAAAGCGCTTTAAAACCACCATTGGACTACCCGCACAGTAGTCTGAAACCATTGGGAATGGCAATGCTGATTGCCAAATGCAACTTAGAATTGTGGGGAATTCATTTGTTAAATCCCAAAAATGGGTGCAGTACCAGTACTCACCACTATCCAAAAGCCGGCGTTTTAAAACCACCCTGTGTTTCTCTGAAGGCAGGCTCAAAATGCCTATTTTCAAACATTACAATATGTGCAAAATATTCACTGAACACCAGCAGACATTTGGCAGAATGGAGTTTTGTGTGCCTACAAAATCTGGGAAATGAAGAGCCCAGAACAATGCTTATAACAAAACTGGCTGAGCTATGGAGTCAGCAGTTTAAGTTGCACTGGATTTAAAGACACTAAAATCGAAAATGTTTAGATTAAATGAGTGACCTATGTTTGGTGTCACATGCCTTTGTAACTGTTGAAATGTCATAGTTTTGCACTTAGAATCAGCATTCTAGCTGCATGTGTAAAATTGCAAGTTAATTTAAAAAGCAACAAAAAACAGGACAGTTAGCTGAAAGTCTGGCTTAAGGAACTTGATTTTGCTTGACAACTACCCCCATCAGGAGTGAAACTTGAGTCACAGCTGTGTTCCCAGGACTATCTGCCTTTTTGCTGGCCACACTAAGAATATACCATCTATCTGATAATTGAATTACCTGTGCTCTGCAGGAGAGTGAACAATGCAACTCCCTTCACCCAGGCAGAGGGTTTATTGAGAGGATCATAAATGGCTTCCTCTTGAACAATGAGCCTTTCAGGACCCAAGCAAATCTTATATTGCAGGGGTCGTAAAAGTGGCTTACTCTTGGCAGAAACTGGGAGGGGGAGAAACTGGAGACAGAAGCTGGCTTGGCAGAACTGGATAAACCAGTATTTCTACCTTGTGCTGAGAGGAAACCACACCCCTTTGGAGCCAGAACATAACTTTAAAAAGATGGATCATTCATAGAGCGGACATGTGAAAATTTTATAAATGATACCATAATTCTTGTGATTTTTCTGCCCACAGTTTAAGAGGTTTTTAGAACCGGTGGTATGTCCAGGGGGGTGTCAGCGGAAAAGTGGATATTACTCTAAATCTATGCATGTTAAAAATCTGAAACTTCATCAGTTAATGTCCATACTCCCTGCGCACATGTATGTAAAGTTGGGTCAATGTCAGAAATTGAAAAATCAGTTAAAAAGTCAATTATGTGCCATTTCTGAATGCAAGCTCTTAGAAACAACAGATTTGGACAGAGACATGGCTAAATTCAGCCACACCATGTATATGTAATTTCAAGCAACTGTGTAACTGTGAAATATGTCTTTTGTTATCAAATATAGATTGTGTGCAAGTTGACAGGAGGAGTGGACTTTCTGCAGGCTGTAAAATGACATCACTCTGACACACACTAGCTTCGCCAATCAAGTGAGGAATGGAAATTTGACCAATGACAAGTGAGAGGGGCAAGTTTAGTTATGACCAACATACCCACCCACTCTCAAAACACATAAAAGCAGACAGACAGGACAGATAGGGACCTTCAATTCCATCTGCCGCTGGAAGCTCTGCCGGAAAAATCCATACTTACCTCCATCAAATTTCAAAGAGCCAACACTTAGACTCCAAGATAAACAGAGACTTCAGAACCTTAACCAGGAAGGCCACTGCCAGCAAGAGTATTTGTCAGCAGGCCTAAAAATCTTTTTGCAACTGAACTCTTCAGACAGCCGGCTGACGCCGTCTGAATTTTGCCAAGAACTTTTGCAAGAACCCGGTGACAGAAACATCCAAAGAGAAGGCAGGACCCGACCCAGAGAACCGGTGCCTAGCAGAGACCAGGCCATTGTATCCAGAGTGCTGACCCCGATGCTGTGAGCAGTTCCAGAGACCAGACGCTGTGCCCAGAGACCGTCCGAAGTCCAGACCTGTTGACCAGATCGTGACAAAGCCGCCTTCCTGTTTAAAATCTCTTGTGAGTACCGCCAAACTGTACCAAACCAATCTCTTAGTTTAAATTCATCTAATTCAATCTATTTAACCTAAGTAGAACTGCCTGATAGCTCCAAATCTGTCACCTGTCATTCTAGCTGCAAAATCTGTCACTTGTCATTTTCTAGTTGCAAGCTGCACTTGTCTTTTTGAGCTTTTAAAATTTAAAATCTGAAAAACGACCTTTATTCAATCGCTCATATCTCCGCAACCGTTTGTGCTAGAGACTTGCAGTAACTTTCATCTGAAAGTTGAGAATCTAAGCTTTTAAGCGCACTAAGAACCGCATTCCTACTCCTTATAGTTTTGCCGTAATCGTGAAACACGCATCCGTGAATTTTACCGCGATTTGCAAATTTCTCAACGTGTGAAACAGCAGTTTGCTTGCCTTCTATTTGCCAGAAAATCGTTTGCATCATAAAAACTATCCCTGAATCATTGCAAGAGTGAGCCTGAGCTAATATTAACTAGATACCACTCACCCTGAACCTCTGAAAGGGAATTAAAAGCATTTTAGCATATTTTTTAATTCATTGCCAGCACATATCAAAGCAATTTGGGCCTGTGTTTTCAAACTTCTGTAGTCTAAGCTTGCTGGGGTGAACTGAATCACATTTGATTGCATTTCTGAGAACTGCGTGTTTTCCTTCCATTTCCTTGCCTTGCATCAAGGGGGGGAGGGGATTGCCAGAGAAAAGTGATTACATTGTTTTGTTGAAATCATATTGAGTATTTCTATACTGCATTTCATTCATTCAACCTTGCATCCATTTGAACTCTATAAAGCATTTTGTACCACCTTCTTCTTTTGTTCCTATTCACCTGTGTGCTACCTTATCCATTTCATGTCAACTCCTTATTGATTATAGAGAAGTGTGTTAGTGCCAGATTCTCCGTTGTTAATCTTTATCATATCAGATTAAGGGTGCTATTCAATTATTAATTTATTATAAGGTGTGATATATACATCTCTTGTTTAAATTATCAAATAAACCTTTTAACTTGCAAAACAGAACTACTTCTTGGCTCAGTGGGGTCAGGAGGATTCCAAGAGAGGGGTGTTATATAGGGGTAGTCATCCAGAACGCATGAACTGGACATAAAGATATATCAATAAGGGTTTTCATTCAGTATTATAGACTAGGCGTTGATTTAGCTGTAGTGTTGAATTGAATCCTCTTACAAAGTGGGGGCTCGTATCCGGGATTCTGGGTTAGAATACCACTTGTGCAGATTAATACAGTGTGCCAGCTGACCAGATACACATATCCGGTCTGATCACCACGCTGTGTTACGCTGTAAAGCATTCCTCAAAAGGGACACTCCAAGAAAAGTTCTGTTCTGCAAAAATAAAACACTAACTTCTGTAAGTCAGGACAGAGACCAATCTCTAGAATGACGACCTTGGTAGATATGAAAATAGCCAGAGAGCACTTCTTACATAAATTATTTGTGAGAGGTGAATGGGCTGAGCAGGGCCAGGATGCCTGGTTGCAGGCCATCACGCGACAGGTCACTGAAACAGGGTCAGACTCATGGAGAGATCAGGGTCCATTACATGTGGCCCTGAGTGAACTATATATGGCTCCTAAGGCCAAAGATGAACACGACAAGATTGTTAGGATAGCGGCATACCTGTACCTATATATGGGAGACATGCAGGATAGATGTGCTGAAAGCCAAAATCTGGCAAATAGGCAACAGATGGCGTTAGAGAAGGTCCAATCTGACCTGGTCTCTTCTGAGCAGAGGCTGCAGAGGAGCCAGGAGTCAAAAGATGATAGTAGGCAGCACATCATTAAAATAAAGAAGGATATGGATGCGCTGCAACAGGAAAAGGTAGAACAGGATACCAGATTTCTGGCCTTGCAGAAGGAATACCAAGAAGGTTTGGACTCCCTACTGCAAAACCAGAAAAAGCTGGAGCAACAACTGGACTTCAACAGGGTATGTGCTGAGCAGGTAGTCACCCTGCAAGGCCACCTAGATAGAGTCAAGGCAGAGAGCAACAAACTAATTCTGAAAGACCTGGATACCCAGGCAGAGTTTGATCAGGAGCGCCAGAATGCTGGTGCCTTCCAAAGGCAAAGGGACGACCTGGCGCCACAGATGCAGGCTCTTAGTCAGGAAAGGGATACCTTAGGCCAGGAAGTCTGCCATTTAAAAAGAAAAATGGAAGAAAATCACCTGGCCCACCAGGGACTGGGTGACCTCCAAAAAGAACACCAGAACTTGCTAGAGCACACCAGGAGGGTGGAGGATGCTCTAGCAAGAAAGGAGCAGGCCAATAGGGACACAGCTCAGGAGGTAACCCTCCTGCAGCAAAGACTGGCCCAGTTCTCCAGGACCAACCAGGAAGTACAGAGGGAAAATGAGGCTCTCTGCCAGCACAAGGAGAGGCTCCAGCAACAGGTAGCGATGCAGGAGAAACTGATAGAGTCGAGTAAGGCCTTAACAGAGGAACTGAAAGCACAAATGCAGGCTCTTGCATTGCAACAGGGAGCAGGGGCGGATAGAGATGAGGTCCGCTGGGAAAGAGAGACTCCTGACCATAACCGCAGGAGCCCTAACACCAGGGGCCTTCATCTCCCCCAGTCCCTGGACTCTACCACCCCCATGTCCCCTGGCGCACATGAGCACAGGGCCACAGGGATGGCAGATTACTATCCAGCTAAGAGTATGGGGCTCATAGGCCAGTACCACTCAGGAATGGAGGGGTGGGCATCCGGGTATGGGCACCCAAGTACAGTACAGTTCAGTGGGGAACCCCAGGAGAGTAGGCCCATTAAGGGCATCCTGAAAACCTCTGCCCAGTTAGGTCAGTGGAGGGGGTACCCATCAAATCCTGGCAGCAAGGAGGAATCTGAAGACTCCTCTGAACTGCGCAGGACACAGGAGACCAGGTCCCCACATTCTGCCAGCCATTCCCAGGCTCGCAGAATCCGGGAAAACCTGGAAGAACAGACGGGAACCTCTGGGAGCAGTGCCTCTGAGTCCGAGGACGAATGGACAAGGGTTACCCGAACCAAAAAGGCCAATAAGGCAAAAAGGGCCTTGCTTAAGGACCCCTTAAAGCAGATTAAGGCGATCAGGAGCGTCATCACGCCTTACCATAAGAACGCTAAGTATTCTGTTTGGGAGCACTTAGAGTTGTTTGAACAAATGATGGAGACTTTCCATTTGAAGGACAGCCAAAGCTGTATTCAATATGTAAAGTGGACCTTCTCCCCGGAATACTCCAGTTTCTTTGCGGGGCTGGAGGACCAAAATCATTTAAGATGGTCCACCTATAAGGCGGCCATCTTGAAACATTTTTCTGTTCACAGAAATCCTCAAGAGGCTCGCAAGGCGGCCTACAATTTGCAATGTGGGGAGGATCAGGCCCCACAAGAATTTGTGCAGGAGTTAAAGCGTGCTTTTGCGCAGACCACCAGAAGGGTGCGCACAGACAGTCGAGAATTCGTTAATACATTTTTTCATGCCTTGCCCAAATACATCATGACCCAGCTCGTGAGGGATTTTCACGAGAAAAGATCCTTAGACTGGGTCATTGAACAGGCTACCCGGATCTATGAGGTGCAGAAACCGATAGATAGCAAAAGTAATGCCCAGAAAAACCCCAAAGCCAACAGCACCCCTGCTGCTGCCAAGGTGGCAGAGGTAAAGGTCACCCCCGTTTTGGATTTGGAGATGGGGGGGCCTAAAAACCTACCTGCACCTAATAATGCTAGGCCCAGGAGGTCCTCGGGTCAGTCACAGACAGGGAGCCAAGGAGGCAGCCCCACAAATGGGGTCCCTCGCTCTCCTGATTATGTAAGTCCCCGTTACAAGGGAAATCGACCCATCCTGGGTTATGTGTGGACTCCTCCAGCCCAAGGGGGGGGATCCAGCCAAGCACCTAACCCAGGGAACTTCCCTCCAAACTTCCCACAGGAGGGCAGAAATTTACCAAACCCTGGGCAGAACTTTTTCCCCAGATATCCACCCGACTTTCAGCCCCAAAACCATCCATCCTTCTTTCCCCAATTCCCTGAGCCCAGACCACTGAATCCGGGAGAGGGGAGGCCAAGGGTGGAGGGGTACCCAAATCTTCCCAACCCGGGGTATTACCAGAGGAGGGACAGCTACCCTTCCCGGGATCAGCCCAGGGGAGAAAACAGGGCCCCGTATCAGCCTGAGCGGGTTTCCCAGTTAGAGCGCCAGGTTCAAAACATGGTGCGGGATCTGGGTCATATACTGAGGGCTCAGCAGAACCCTCAGATGGGCATGCCGGCGCAGAACGCACCCAACTCTGGACCTGGTGCTCCAGAACAATGACGGGGGCAGCACCCCGATAACTCACCGGTTCCCAGGGAGGAGGCACAAAGGGAAGGGGGGTGTAAAGCCTTGGAGGAAGCTTCCTTCCTCACTTGTAAACAGCCCCTGGAAACCCAGGAACCGGAAACAACATCTCTTGCCCCTGAAAGTCTGCCTCCTAAGGAGCAGAGGGGGGGTAGGAGAAACAAAAGACCCAAACAGACTCAGTTTGAGGAGGAGGTACAGATCTTCCAATTTGAGGGAGAGGGATCCCCAGAGGATCCTGGGAAAAGGATCTTCTCCTTCAGAGAGGGGGGAACTCCTCCCAAAGAAAAATGGGTCCCTAGGGATGCAAATCCAGAATGGGGAGATGTGGAGACTGAGCTACCGCCGCCCACCATCTCATCCCAGAACCAACAGCAAGAAAATCCCCTGGTTCAAACCCATCCTGGTGACTGCCTCCAAAAAGGGGGGGGCGGCCCAGAACCGGAGCCAGGGGAACCCACAATGGCTCTGATCTCCAGTTGCCAAATTTTTCTTTCAGATTCCCAAGGCTCTCCACAGAATTCTGCCCAAATCTCTTCTCTCGCGATGTCCAAAACCAGAAAATTAGCCCACCAGTTGTCCAAAAATGTACATTATCTGTGCACCCTTGAGGAGAAGGAGGGAAGATATTATGCCCCGGTACAAGTACAGGGGCAGGGTACAATCTCGGCACTGGTGGACACTGGATCTCAAGCTACCCTTCTGTCCAGAAGGGCCTTTGACGAACTGAATGCAGGAAGGGGAGAGAATTACCAAATTCCTCTCACCTCTCTTCCGGGACAACTACAGAACTTTGACGGGAAGGAAATTCCCGTTGAGGGGACTGCAGACTTGGACATTAAAATTGGGCGACATAAGTTGAAACACCCGGTCATAGTTGTGACCCCGGAGGGCACCCCTTGTTTACTAGGGAATGACCTCCTGAGAAGGTTGTCACCCCTAATAGATTGTGTAAACAAGGTCCTCTGGACCCAGACTAGCCGACCAATAAAATTAAAACAGAGTGTCAACCATGTTAGTTTAAACGGCACATGCCACATGGTTGAACAAAAATCTGACCAAGTAGAATTTCACTTCCAGAACAACCAGATTCCAGACGTGACAGTAATAGCAGTAGGACAACAGACTAGTGATGGGGGGTCCTCTCTATTTCTGAAAATCAACCTTCCTTCCAGTCTAAAGTGGTATTCCACGCTGGAAGGAAACACTCTGAAATTCTATACCAATCCACAATCTGAAACTCCCACTCCTATAGTCCAGAAAGATGTGAAATCAGCTCAGAGCCTGGCTGAGATTCAGCAAATTGGAGAGCAGTTGTTCATCCCTGTTCAGTTAAATGATGGGAAGGACTCTGTTCTCGCTCGAGTGTGCGTGAACAATGGTAAGAGCTTCATCAGCGAAGCCATGTTTCGCCAACTCCCAAAGGATCCAGCCATTCCCACCTTCAAACTGATAGACAAATGGGAAATGGACCTGGAAGCACCTAATTCCAAACATCTCCTGCCAAGCAGGTGCATGCTCAAAATCTCCATTGGCAACAAGAGCATAGTCCACAATTGTTGGGTCGTGCGAGACGTCCCTGCCGCCTTTTACTTAGGCAGTGACATTCTCAATCGCTTTGCCATTAGTTTGGACCTAATAAACTTCAAAGCTTGGTCCCGATTAGCGGACAATCCCATGGGCTTTGATGATCCAGAAAAAGCATTTAGGTCAGCTCAATTGCTACTTTATGCAGTTGAAATTCAGATCAAAGAGGAAATCACCATCCCAGAAAGGACCCGACAATTCTCCCTGGAAGTGAAAGTTAAAAGAGGACAATATTTGCAAAACCCTGATGCTTACATACATCTAAATGCTTCTCTCCAACTGCAAGGGTTAGGGGTAAACCCAACTCCATTAGTCAACATAGAACATGACACCATTCTAATAGAGGTGGATAACAGCGACTTAAAGAGTATTACTCTAGCCGCAGGCACCATTATTGGAATGGCGGTTGATGACCGACATTTTTCCATCGACTTAGTAAATGAACTGTTAGGGCCAATCCCCAAGGACTGTTTTGACAGTGACAGTGAGGACAACACAACACCAGACAGGATTTTTACCCGGCATGGGGGGAACTTCCTGGTGTACCCTTCCTGCCCCTATGGTAAGGAAGATGTGACTTGTGACTTCAGGAGGGATGAGGTGATTTTCCAGGTCCATGAGGGCTGCCTTTCCCACCTGAAGCCTCCAGTCCAAATCAGCACTCTGACCAGGGACTTCTCCACCCAGCTGGAGGAGGCCGCTGAGATAGCCAAACCAGAAGTCTTTCCAGGATTCAGGCAGATGGTGGAAGAGAGAGTCAACCTAGCTGATGCCTGTGTGACTCTGGAACAAAAGCAAAAGTTGAAACAAGTTTTCTTGGATTTCCAAGATCTCTTTGCGGTAGACTCATATGACTGTGGTCGCACTGACATCCACACAACAACAATCCCCACGGACCCTGGCATGACTCCAGTGTTTGTGAAGCAATATCGCTTGCCTCTCGCATCAATGGAGTCCCTTACTGAAATAATTAAGAACCTTGAGTCCCGGGGAATAATCTGTCCAGTCCACAGCACCTTCAATAATCCAGTGCTGGGAATATTGAAGCCAAACGGCCAGTGGAGACTCTGCGCTGACCTCAGGGAGCTCAACAAACGGGTCCATACTTCCCGATGGCCTCTGCCCTACATTGACCAAGGGCTGGCCCAGATCCAGGGGTCACAGGTATTCACTGCAATAGACCTGACCAATGGGTACTGGACCGTGCCTGTCAGTAGGGAGGACCGATACAAACTGGCTTTTACCTTTGGGGGCCAGCAGTACACCTGGACCCGGACTCCCTTCGGATACCTTAACTCCGGCAATGAATTCAACATTTTCCTACATAAGGCCATGCCCGACCTGGGTGCGAGGGGTAACCTGGCTTATGTAGATGATGTCCTCATCAAAAGTTCATCTGTGGAGGAACACATAGCGGAGATCCGTTATGTTCTGACACAGTTGAGGGCCGCCGGAGCAAAACTTTCCTTTCAGAAAGCACAGTGGTGTAGAACCGGTGTTAATTTCTTGGGGCATGAGATTACTCCTCAGGGTCTCTGTCCCCAGGAAAAGAAAGTGGAAGCACTTCAGAAACTGAAAGACCCCACAACTCTGCGGGAACTAAGGAGTCTCCTTGGACTGACTAATTACAGCAGAAAGTTCATTGAGGGCTACGCAGAGATCACCAGACCCCTGATTCATCTCCTGAAGGGGGGGGTCAAGTGGGAATGGGGTCCAGAACAATCCGAGGCAGTAAGACAACTCAAGAGAAGCCTCTCACAAGCGCCTTGCCTAGCTTACCCTGTCAGAAACAAGGAGTTCTTCCTGGAGACGGGGTTCTCTAATACGTGCTTGACGGCAGTATTTGATCAAAAGCATGACAAGGTCAATAAAGTAATCTCCTATGCGAGCAAAACTTTATCCTCTGTGGAGGAAAAATTCAACGATTGTGAGAAGGCACTCCTGGCAACGGTGTGGGCATTGAAGAATTACCGCCCGTTTATCCAGGGGGAACACATCATAGTGGAGACTCCTCACCAGCCTCTGCAATATCTCCAAAGTGACCGAATCCGGGCCGGAAATGTGAGTAATTCCCGAATTACTTCCTGGATTCTGTCAATGCAAGGCTTTCCTGTGGAGGTCAGATATGGCCAAAACAAGAAGAGTCCCCTCGCGCAAGGTCTGGCTGACTTGCATGATTGTGCCAGAGAAAACTGTCTCGAGGACGAAAGTCTAAAAATAAAGGACAACATGGAGGCATACCTTAATTCCCCCCACAAAGTCTTTGAAGAAGACAAGTGTGAGGGAATGCCCACTGTGTATGTGGATGGATGCTCTTACCATGTTGACAACAACGGGGCGAAAGAACTGGTGGCTGGCGTAGGGAATGCATGGGTGAATGAGTCCCCAGAACCCTCCGCTGGATACAAAATTGGTCCCCGAAGTAGTCAGGTGGCAGAATTGATGGCTGTGCATCAGGCCATCCTCACTGCTGTCCAGCATCAACTCCACGAACTGGTCATAATCACAGATTCGGATTATGTACGGAACGGGTTCGTGGAGCACCTGGTTAATTGGAAAACCAGAGGCATGTTATGTGCTAACAACAAACCCTTGAAACATGGGAAGTTGATCCAAAACATTGATGATCTGGTCACCTCGAATGAGATGACCATCTATTGGAAAAAGATCAAGGGTCATTCCAAAGTAGAGGGACCAGACAAAACTGGAAACGACTTAGCTGATCAGCTGGCCAAAACCGGGGCCATCCAAGGGGATCTAATTGAGATTGAGTCCCTGTTGGGGGAAATCCAGGTCATGCTATCACTAGGTCCCAGACAAATGCTCACAACGACCTTTCAATTGCACAATGGAGTAAGGAGACCCCTGATGCTGATTTGATTACAGCTCAGAAGGGGGATCCAATAATTGGTAAATTTTACCAGCACCTTGAGGACCCTGAGAACTTTCCCCTGACGGATACCGATTACATTGGGAAAGAGGACCCAAGAGTGTTGATGAAATGTCCAAAAATGTTCCGGATCCAAGACGGTTTGTTGGTAAGGAAATCCAAAGCTGGCCACGATCAGTGGGTGGTTCCTACCTCATTCCGAAGCCTGATGTTAAGTCACGCCCATGATGCGGCCACTGCCGGTCATAGGGGGTTTCACACAACATTGGAAATCTTAAGAGAGGTTGCATACTGGCCACACATGGGGCAGGACCTCGACCAATACTTGAAGGGGTGTCTTGTGTGTGCACAATTTCAGCCATCATCCCTCACGCACCGCGCGCCTCTCCAAAAGAGGGGGATGACACTGCCATGGTCAGATTTACAAATCGACTTTGTAGGCCCTGTGATTCGCTCTGCTAGGGGGAATAAGTACATGTTGACTGTGACATGCTTGTTTACCAAGTGGGTGGAATGTCTCCCAGCCCCAAATTGCAAGGCAGAAACCGCAGCTGCCTTGATGATTAACCACATCTTTTCCCGTTTCGGTCTACCTCAAAGGATTGAGTCAGACAGAGGTAGCCACTTCACCAGTGAAGTAATGACAAAGATGTGGGAGATATTGGGGGTCAAGAGAAAGCTGCATATTGCTTATAGACCAGCTTCTTCTGGGGCAGTAGAGAGATATAACCAGACAATTGTGAGCATATTAAAGAAGTTTGTGGCAGATTCTGGGCCAAGTTGGGATATCCGATTACCTCTGGTCCTAATGGCCATCAGATCTACCCCTTCATCTGCAACCAAAATGTCACCATTTGAGTTGATGACTGGGCGCAAGATGGTGCTTCCGCAGCATTTGCTCTACAGGACCCAAGAGCAGACACTAATAAATGCCTCCACAACTCATGAGTATGTGGAGAATTTAAGGAAACACCTTCAACATGCTTTTGCTTATGCTCAGTGGAATCTAGAAAGATCGGCTGATAGCATGAAGACCCACTATGACCTGAAAACTTCCAGGAAGGAATATCAGGTGGGGGACCGGGTCTATCTATACAACTTCCAAAGAAACCAGGCCACGCAGCGCAAATTTTTGCCTACGTGGAAGGGACCCTATGAGATCATCGACAAGATCTCCCCTGTGGCCTACAAAATCCACATCCCCAAAGGTCCTTTGGCAGCGGGGGAAGACAAGTGGGTCCACATAAACCAGTTGAAATGTTGCCATCCCAGGCACACTTTGCAACAACTGGAGGAATCCTCTGGAATCCTAGCGGGTACTGTCTCAGACTAATTCTGTTCCAATCATAAAACATACCACATCTAGTCTCTAAAATATTGTGATTTGCATGAAACTGTCTCTTAGTTATACTGTTTTTTATCAAAATAAGAATGTAATGTTTCGTCATGATGAAATGCATATGCTGTCCCACCATCTCAACAGTGGTGGAAAAACGTCTATGAGTAGGTATTGCCGCTCTTCCTTTGTCGTCCTAGGAGAAAGAAGACCTTGAGACCGGCCAAGGAGGACGATCCGGAGACCAGGAACGAAGATCCAATGGGCCCAGTGGACCGCCCAATACTCCCACCAGGACTGGCGAGGACAACCGATCGATCCGACCGGATGGAGGAAAAGATGCTGAACTGTGCCATCTACCGGAAGAAGATTATGCGGACAGACCGGTGCGTGGGTCAAAACCCTTGTGCACCCGACTCCCCATCGACTCAAATTCAAAGTGCAGTCGCGTGGGGGGGCTTGTTGGGTGTCTTGACCCACGTGCAAGTAATCATGCTGCAACATTTGGTGCTGTGGGCTTAGAAAATTCAAGATGGCGGAAAACCCACATGTGCGCCGAAATCCAGGAAAGCTGCGCAGTTTGTGCGCCCACCAAAATGGTTGCCTCACTTGCCACCCACCAGTGCGAGAATGAAAGGCCGGGTTGCCATGAGGGAAATGGGTTGCCAAAGGAAAAACAGTAGCGCCGGTTAGCTTCAAAGCGCTTTAAAACCACCATTGGACTACCCGCACAGTAGTCTGAAACCATTGGGAATGGCAATGCTGATTGCCAAATGCAACTTAGAATTGTGGGGAATTCATTTGTTAAATCCCAAAAATGGGTGCAGTACCAGTACTCACCACTATCCAAAAGCCGGCGTTTTAAAACCACCCTGTGTTTCTCTGAAGGCAGGCTCAAAATGCCTATTTTCAAACATTACAATATGTGCAAAATATTCACTGAACACCAGCAGACATTTGGCAGAATGGAGTTTTGTGTGCCTACAAAATCTGGGAAATGAAGAGCCCAGAACAATGCTTATAACAAAACTGGCTGAGCTATGGAGTCAGCAGTTTAAGTTGCACTGGATTTAAAGACACTAAAATCGAAAATGTTTAGATTAAATGAGTGACCTATGTTTGGTGTCACATGCCTTTGTAACTGTTAAATGTCATAGTTTTGCACTTAGAATCAGCATTCTAGCTGCATGTGTAAAATTGCAAGTTAATTTAAAAAGCAACAAAAAACAGGACAGTTAGCTGAAAGTCTGGCTTAAGGAACTTGATTTTGCTTGACAACTACCCCCATCAGGAGTGAAACTTGAGTCACAGCTGTGTTCCCAGGACTATCTGCCTTTTTGCTGGCCACACTAAGAATATACCATCTATCTGATAATTGAATTACCTGTGCTCTGCAGGAGAGTGAACAATGCAACTCCCTTCACCCAGGCAGAGGGTTTATTGAGAGGATCATAAATGGCTTCCTCTTGAACAATGAGCCTTTCAGGACCCAAGCAAATCTTATATTGCAGGGGTCGTAAAAGTGGCTTACTCTTGGCAGAAACTGGGAGGGGGAGAAACTGGAGACAGAAGCTGGCTTGGCAGAACTGGATAAACCAGTATTTCTACCTTGTGCTGAGAGGAAACCACACCCCTTTGGAGCCAGAACATAACTTTAAAAAGATGGATCATTCATAGAGCGGACATGTGAAAATTTTATAAATGATACCATAATTCTTGTGATTTTTCTGCCCACAGTTTAAGAGGTTTTTAGAACCGGTGGTATGTCCAGGGGGGTGTCAGCGGAAAAGTGGATATTACTCTAAATCTATGCATGTTAAAAATCTGAAACTTCATCAGTTAATGTCCATACTCCCTGCGCACATGTATGTAAAGTTGGGTCAATGTCAGAAATTGAAAAATCAGTTAAAAAGTCAATTATGTGCCATTTCTGAATGCAAGCTCTTAGAAACAACAGATTTGGACAGAGACATGGCTAAATTCAGCCACACCATGTATATGTAATTTCAAGCAACTGTGTAACTGTGAAATATGTCTTTTGTTATCAAATATAGATTGTGTGCAAGTTGACAGGAGGAGTGGACTTTCTGCAGGCTGTAAAATGACATCACTCTGACACACACTAGCTTCGCCAATCAAGTGAGGAATGGAAATTTGACCAATGACAAGTGAGAGGGGCAAGTTTAGTTATGACCAACATACCCACCCACTCTCAAAACACATAAAAGCAGACAGACAGGACAGATAGGGACCTTCAATTCCATCTGCCGCTGGAAGCTCTGCCGGAAAAATCCATACTTACCTCCATCAAATTTCAAAGAGCCAACACTTAGACTCCAAGATAAACAGAGACTTCAGAACCTTAACCAGGAAGGCCACTGCCAGCAAGAGTATTTGTCAGCAGGCCTAAAAATCTTTTTGCAACTGAACTCTTCAGACAGCCGGCTGACGCCGTCTGAATTTTGCCAAGAACTTTTGCAAGAACCCGGTGACAGAAACATCCAAAGAGAAGGCAGGACCCGACCCAGAGAACCGGTGCCTAGCAGAGACCAGGCCATTGTATCCAGAGTGCTGACCCCGATGCTGTGAGCAGTTCCAGAGACCAGACGCTGTGCCCAGAGACCGTCCGAAGTCCAGACCTGTTGACCAGATCGTGACAAAGCCGCCTTCCTGTTTAAAATCTCTTGTGAGTACCGCCAAACTGTACCAAACCAATCTCTTAGTTTAAATTCATCTAATTCAATCTATTTAACCTAAGTAGAACTGCCTGATAGCTCCAAATCTGTCACCTGTCATTCTAGCTGCAAAATCTGTCACTTGTCATTTTCTAGTTGCAAGCTGCACTTGTCTTTTTGAGCTTTTAAAATTCCAAATCTGAAAAACGACCTTTATTCAATCGCTCATATCTCCGCAACTGTTTGTGCTAGAGACTTGCAGTAACTTTCATCTGAAAGTTGAGAATCTAAGCTTTTAATCGCACTAAGAACCCCCTATAGTTTTGCCGTAATCGTGAAACACGCATCCGCGAATTTTACCGCGATTTGCAAATTTCTCAACGTGTGAAACAGCAGTTTGCTTGCCTTCTATTTGCCAGAAAATCGTTTGCATCATAAAAACTATCCCTGAATCATTGCAAGAGTGAGCCTGAGCTAATATTAACTAGATACCACTCACCCTGAACCTCTGAAAGGGAATTAAAAGCATTTTAGCATATTTTTTAATTCATTGCCAGCACATATCAAAGCAATTTGGGCCTGTGTTTTCAAACTTCTGTAGTCTAAGCTTGCTGGGGTGAACTGAATCACATTTGATTGCATTTCTGAGAACTGCGTGTTTTCCTTCCATTTCCTTGCCTTGCATCAAGGGGGGGAGGGGATTGCCAGAGAAAAGTGATTACATTGTTTTGTTGAAATCATATTGAGTATTTCTATACTGCATTTCATTCATTCAACCTTGCATCCATTTGAACTCTATAAAGCATTTTGTACCACCTTCTTCTTTTGTTCCTATTCACCTGTGTGCTACCTTATCCATTTCATGTCAACTCCTTATTGATTATAGAGAAGTGTGTTAGTGCCAGATTCTCCGTTGTTAATCTTTATCATATCAGATTAAGTGTGCTATTCAATTATTAATTTATTATAAGGTGTGATATATACATCTCTTGTTTAAATTATCAAATAAACCTTTTAACTTGCAAAACAGAACTACTTCTTGGCTCAGTGGGGTCAGGAGGATTCCAAGAGAGGGGTGTTATATAGGGGTAGTCATCCAGAACGCATGAACTGGACATAAAGATATATCAATAAGGGTTTTCATTCAGTATTATAGACTAGGCGTTGATTTAGCTGTAGTGTTGAATTGAATCCTCTTACAGCGCTAAGGGCCTTTCCTCGAATTACACGCTGACGTGCAGATTTTTCACGTGCCAAATCACTCTGTATCAAGCTGGCCGCGCGAAAAACACACGGAAGACCACGCTCCTGCCCAGAAGGCCGAATCACTGCCCCCCAGTGCCCCGAGCAGCCTCCCACGTGCCATCTGCTGCTGCCTGCCTGCCTGCCTGCCTGCTGCCACCGTGCCCTGCCATTTGGTGCCTGCACATCAGCCATCTGCAGGGGTCCAGTTGCTGTGTCCACCCCTGCTGGAACAGTAGACTCCCGACTGGGATACCATCGCTCCACAGCCCAGCCCCAGGACCCAGTTGCCCACCCACGCCTGCCTCGGGGGTCGCCATGTCGGGGCAAGCACCATCTGAGACCAGTGGCGACCCCCAGCCAGAGAGGCAGAGGGCCACCAGCTTCAGTGAGAAGGAAGTTGGTGTCCTGGTGGAGCATGTCCTGGGGCATTATGATGCCCTCTTCGGAAGACCACGTGCCAACAAGGAAGGACGGGAGAGGATCTGGGACGATGTAGTGGTTGCCATCAACACGGAGGGGGTGGCAACCCGCGACATCAAGCACATCAAGAAGCGCTGGGAGGACTTAAGGGCCAGGACCCTCAATAAGGCCCGGCGCCTCGCGGAGGGGGGCCGGGCACGCCTGAGTGACATCCAGATGAGGGTCCTGGAACGTGTAGACCCAGCGCTCCACGCCCAGATCCTTCGGAGGCAGACCCATCTGGAGTTGGCCGGTAAGTGGCCAAGCATTACTGTGTGAGACAGGGCATGTTGCAGTGTGCTGGTTGTCTGATACCTGCCTGTATGTGTGACATAGGCCATGTACGTATGTGTGTGTGCAGGGACATCATGGTCAGGCATGTGAGTACAGTGATGTGTTCTATTGCAACATGGGGGGCTCTGTGCGGAATGGACACATGGAAGCATGGCAGTCTCTGTTCCTGGACATGGGTGGGGGTGAGGGATGGGTGCTGGTCCCATGTACACGTATGGTGTCCATGTGTGTGTGTCTGACCTGCGTGTCTGTGACTTGTAACCGCCATGGATGCATGACACATGTCTGTGACAATGTTCAGATTCACTGATGCAGCCTAGTCATCCTTGTATCCACTGCGTGAGTGGTGCACGAGGCCAGATGGATGGAACTACGGTGAGGTGTGTGCATGTGATGGAAAGACCCATGATGCATGTGAGTTTGAAACCAACATTGTATGAATCATGAGTCCCTTGGTCATGTATGCCAATGTCCATGGCCTGCGCCATGCCTGTTACTGTATGTGTTTTGCCTGCACTGACCCATGTGTTGTGGAGGGACATGATGGAAGTGATGTATGACAGTGCCACTCATCTGCTGTTGCTTCCTGTCTAGGGGACCATTGTACAGTACCCTGATGCTTGTGTTCTATGTCTCCCTCTACACAGTGGCAAGTGAAGAAGAGGGCGGAGAAGGCGCTGTGGAGCAGAGCGGCGGGGATGCCGCCACGGCTGCAGCGGAAGGGGTGGGTGAGCCCCCACAGGGGCTTGCACCGGCGGAAGACGGCGTGGAGACATCCAGGTTGGTGGTTTCCACAGAGGGGGAGGAGGCCGCTACTGAGCCACACATGGGGCCTGGTGGGGGCATCCCCGCTGGTGCAAGTGGTGCAGTCCAGGGCCAGGGGCAGGAGGCAGCACAGGTCGCCGTGGAGGTGCCTGTGCATGTCACTGTCCCTGACACTGTGACTGCACCACCATGCACCAGCAGGGATGCCCCATCCCAGGCCCGTCCGCAGGTAGGGGAGATGTCCATGTCATCTGACACTCCTCTACCTGCGGACGAGGGGACCCCTGGCCGTGTGGAGAGGGTCCTGATTGGTGTCGCGTTGCGCACGGCTGGCATTCGTGATGAGGTGCATGCTTCCCGGGAGGAGCATGCACATCATCACGAAGAGCACCGTGCGTACGTGAACCATTTGGGAGCCGCCATGGTCGGGGGTTTCCTACATGTGTGTGGCCTTCTGGCGACCCTCTCCTCCTCTGTGGGGGCTATGCGCCAGTCGTGCTCCATGCCGTCTTCCGGCCCAGATGCCACCAGGGCCCCCTGTGGACCTGCCCCGACCAACGCAGCCAGCTCGGTGGGGACCCCATCCCTGCCACAGTCGGGAGTCGAAGGTCCAGCAGGGGTGGACACACCAGCAACTGTCCCCCTGCAGATGGAGGATGTGCCGGCATCATCTGGCAGGGCACGTGCACAACGGCATCGGTGGATTCCATCAGCCTGGATGCCGTCGTGCTGGCAGAGGCAGTGGCGTCGGAGGCAGCAGCAGGCTCGACGTGGGAGGCATCATGGCTCGGGGCCATCAAGATCAGAGGGGCAGGCATCGGCCGGAGGGCAGGAGAACCCTGGGATGGCAGTGTCTTCCGTGTGGGAGCAGTTGGTCCAGCGGATAGGTGCGGAGCGGCAGCGGGCGGAAGAGGAGCGGCTCACCATGGTCAGGGCGGAGTTCTCCATGCGTCGGGCGTTGAGGCGGGCTGAGTGCCTCGAGGAAGCTCGCAGGGAGTTTGAGGTGGACACGGGGTTGTCCCTGCGAGACCTCGGGGCCAGGACAGAGTCCCGCCTCCGGGACATCGACATGGAGTTCGATGATGCCCTGGCCGGCAACATCACAGAGTGAGCCGCAGGACTTGCCCGCTGCCATTGTATATAGTTCTTTAGTTATTAGTGTTAGGTTTCCTTTATTTTTTAAGTTTTTTTTGGACCGCTCAGACAATGGCCACTTTTCTGTATATATTTTTTTTATTAGTTAGTAGTAGTAGGTTTCATTTATGGTGTTGGGCTCATGGACCCTGGGATATTCTTGTACATAGTTTGATGTTTGGAAAACATTTGTTGGATTTATATTTGTGTTCACCATGAGGCAATGGTTTTTCCTTATTTTTTCCCCCCATTATTTTTCTTTGGACTACATTAGTTTTTGGATTCCTTTGTTTTTTGATTTTTTCTATTAGTTCTCGGACATGGACCATTTGTTTTGTCATCCCCATTGTTGTGTGTTTTTTCTTTCTTCACTTCATTTTCATCTTTAATACATATATTTATTACTTACATTTGTGGTATTTTCTCATTGGTTTCATGCATGTCATGATATGGGTTTTGACATTCACTTGCACCCATTGTGTATGTGTGTGTGACGGACATGTGTTCATTTACATACTTGCCATTGGGGTTGTATCATGTAATTGCATCTACTATGTGGGTGGATGCAATCCTTGGCTGGGTGTTTGTGCTGGGTATGCTGCCCATTACTGCCATGATTGCGTTTCGTCAGGACCTGGGGGCAGGGGGACATGAGTGGGGGCCTGCAGGAGGGTGGGGGTGCAAGGGGACATGAGTGGGACATGGTTGGGGGCCTGCTGGCAGGTGCCCCACAGTGCTGGGGGGTGGGGGTGCAAGGGGACATGGTTGGGGGCCTGCTGGCAGGTGTCCCACAGTGCTGGGGGGTGGGGGTGAAAGGGGACATGAGTGGGGGCCTGCTGGGGGGTGGGGGTGCAAGGGGACATGAGTGGGACATGGTTGGGGGCCTGCTGGCAGGTGCCCCAGAGTGCTGGGGGGTGGGGGTGCAAGGGGACATGGTTGGGGGCCTGCTGGGGGGTGGGGGTGCAAGGGGACATGAGTGGGACATGGTTGGGGGCCTGCTGGCAGGTGCCCCACAGTGCTGGGGGGTGGGGGTGCAAGGGGACATGAGTGGGGGCCTGCTGGGGGGTGGGGGTGCAAGGGGACATGAGTGGGACATGGTTGGGGGCCTGCTGGCAGGTGCCCCACAGTGCTGGGGGGTGGGGGTGCAAGGGGACATGAGTGGGGGCCTGCTGGGGGGTGGGGGTGCAAGGGGACATGAGTGGGACATGGTTGGGGGCCTGCTGGCAGGTGCCCCACAGTGCTGGGGGGTGGGGGTGCAAGGGGACATGTGGCTTGGCTGGGGGGCATGCCCATGGTGGATGGACTGCCTGCGGGACATGACCAGGGGTGCAGGGTAGTCCCCTGTGGTGTGGGCTGCCTGCAGAGGTCGTGGAGGGGGTAGAGGGGAGACCTGGGAGGACCCACACTGGCAATTCACCTCTTCAACTTCCCGCACACCCACGTAATACACTGCCCCACTCGCACAGGCCCAATCGCGTGTAGAATTTCTCGGGCACCCCTGAAATACACGTACCCTGCTGAAATCGCGTGTAGAATTTCTCGCGCACCCCTGAAATACACGCGCCCAGGCCAATCGCGTGTAGAATTTCTTGCGCACCCCTGAAATACACGCGCCCAGCCCAATCGCGTGTAGAATTTCTCGCGCACCCCTGAAATCCACGTACCCAGGCCAATCACGTGTAGAATTTCTCGCGCACCCCTGAAATACATGTACCCTGCTGAAATCGCGTGTAGATTTTCTCGCGCACCCCTGAAATACACGCGCCCAGGCTATTCGCGTGTGGAACTTCACGCGCACCCCTGAAATACACGCGCCCAGGCTATTCGCGTGTGGAACTTCCCGCGCACCCCTGAAATACACGCGCCCAGGCTATTCGCGTGTGGAACTTCCCGCGCACCCCTGAAATACACGCGCCCAGGCTATTCGCGTGTGGAACTTCCCGCGCACCCCTGAAATACACGCGCCCAGGCTATTCGCGTGTGGAACTTCACGCGCACCCCTGAAATACACGCGCCCAGGCTATTCGCGTGTGGAACTTCACGCGCACCCCTGAAATACACGCGCCCAGGCTATTCGCGTGTGGAACTTCCCGCGCACCCCTGAAATACACGCGCCCAGGCTATTCGCGTGTGGAACTTCACGCGAACCCCTGAAATACACGTAGCCCGCTTGCCGTGCTGGTACAGGGTTAGCGCAGCCCTTTGCGCTGGATTGGGGATTTTGATGGCTTTTCCCTGCGCGGAAGGCGTTCTTGGGGGCGTAACTGGCGCTGCTGCAAGGTCGCTGCGCCACTATGCGCCACGGCTGGTTTCGGTGGCTGGAATCCATGAATACGCTGTGCGCGGAAATGGGTTTTGGCGCACGCGGCTGGCGCAGGGATTCGCACGCGCACACTGTGCGCCAGCCGCGTGCGCCACTTGTGCGCTGAATTCTATGAATTACCCCCTATGTGTTTTAACCACTTAAGTGCAGGAGTGGGCGGGGCCTACATTGATTCCTTCTGGGAATTCCGGAGGAACATACATGCCCTTAGCACTTACAGCGTTAGGAAGCATGCACTGCAGATGCCCATGTGGGACCTGTGTTCATTATTCATGGAAGTGTGCCATAGGCGTGTCCAGGGACAGGCCAGGAGAGGCACGTGCTACCGCTGGAATCTGATTGGACACCCCAGGTGCCACCCCCTTGTCCTAAACTGTGACCACTACCCCAGTTAAGAGAGTCTGGACACGCCACTGTTGTACACTGCACCTTTGGGTTGCCTCTATGACCATCAGTCTGGCTTCAGGGCAGCCAAAGGCACGGAAACTGATCTTCTGAACACCTGGGAAGATCTGCTCTCTAATCCTGACTCCAGCCTTCATTCTGTCCTCATCCTACTTGACTTTTCCTCTGCTTTTGACATTGTCAATCACGCCATTCTGATCAATTGACTCTGTGAGAACCTGGGCATAATGGATCAGGAGTGGTTGACCTACTTCCTCCTGGACCGACACTCCCAGGTCCAACTTGGGTTCTTTCTCTCCACCACCTCTCTCTCTCTCCACATGTGGTATTCCCCAGTGCTCTATCCTCTCACCCTGGCTCTTCAATGTCTACTTGGCCCCTTTGGCCCATCTGATCTCTAACTTTCAATGTTATACATATCACACTTCGCTCTCTTTCAGGCTCCACCTCCTCTATTGCTAATTTTTGACTGTCTATCTGCGATTCAGGAGTGGTGCACCTCCAACGATCTCTGCCTTAAGGCCAGTAAGACGGCAGTCCTTCTCATTGGGACCCCTGCTCCTGCTCTGGCCATCCTCCTTGTGCCCTCTCCCTTCGCCTTACTGTGAGGAAAGGAACCTTGCTGTCATCTTCAACTCCACTCTCTTCTTCTCTCCTCACATCACAGACCTTGCCAAGAAGGTCCACTACCAGCTGCACATCCGAAGATGTATTCTTCCTTTTCTCACTTTCCCCCAGAAGCTCACTGTCTCCAGAGTCCTGGTTCTCTCTAGGCTGGACTACTGCAACAGCCTCTTTCTCAATCTGCCTCCTCTACTCTCCGTCCTCTGCAACAAATCCAGAACAGGACTACAAGACTTATCCTTGGCCTCAAGCCCAGGGACCGTATCCTCTCCAGCCCTGCAATCTCTCCACTGCCTCCCACTGGCTGCAAGGATCAAGTTCACGACCCTCTGCATCGTCCACAAGGCTTTCTGGGGCCATGGCCCACACTACATCCAACTCTCTCTTCCAAAATACCTGCCTTCTCAAGCCCTTCACTTAGCTACCTCTAACTCCCCGAGGGTCAGACGCTTCTCCAGGCAGAGAGTGGGGGTAGATCTCTCTCCTCTGCAGGTGCCTCGCTCTGGAATGGCCTTCCTGCCCCTCTCAAACTTGAGCCAGACCACCTGAAGTTTCAGAAGCAGCTCAAGACATTCCTTTTCTCCTCTACTTCCTCTCTCTCGCCCTTCCTTGCTGACCTCACCTGTCTGCTGCACCAACTGGTTGCTTGGTACACTCATAGTCCCACTGGGTAGCAGGGTCCTCCATCATAAGTCTCCCTGCACTGCCTCCGGTCCTACCGCGCACTTATGGGCTGCAAGTGTACCCTCTACAGTCCCCTGTCTCCATGCACTTACCCAGAGAGCGCTGGCCTGGCTGCACTTACTCAGAGCAATGCTGCCCTAATTGCACTTCACGCTCCCTCTCCCTGGCACTTCCCCCTCTCCCTTGTTTGTCTTGTCCTCCCTCGGTCTTCCCTTCCTTGTTTTGTCACTCCTAGAAACACTTGTGTACCAGGATGTTATAAATGACCTGTCATATCAAACATATGATAGCCTTCACATTTCATTTAAATGCACTACATATGCTAACATTCACATTTCATCAAATGCAATACGTATGCCAACCTTCACATTTCATCTAAATGCAATACATATGCCAACCTTCACATGTGATCTATATGCAATACATATGCCAACCTTCACATTTCATCTAAATGCTATAGATATGCCAACCTTCACATGTCATCTAAATGCAATACATATGCCAACCTTCACATTTCATCTAAATGCTATACATATGCCAACCTTCAGATGTCATCTAAATGCAATACATATGCCAACCTTCACATTTCATCTAAATGCTATACATATGCCAACCTTCACATTTCATCTAAATGCAATACATATGCCAACCTTCACATGTGATCTATATGCAATACATATGCCAACCTTCACATTTCATCTAAATGCTATAGATATGCCAACCTTCACATGTCATCTAAATGCAATACATTTGCCAACCTTCACATGTGATCTATATGCAATACATATGCCAACCTTCACATTTCATCTAAATGCAATACATATGCCAACCTTCACATTTCATCTAAATGCTATACATATGCCAACCTTCAGATGTCATCTAAATGCTATACATATGCCAACCTTCACATTTCATCTAAATGCTATACATATGCCAACCTTCACATTTCATCTAAATGCAATACATATGCCAACCTTCACATGTCATCTAAATGCAATACATATGCCAACATATACATATGCCAACCTTCACATGTCATCTAAATGCAATACATATGCCAACATATACATATGCCAACCTTCACATTTCATGTAAATGCAATACATATGCCAACCTTCACATTTCATCTAAATGCAATGCAAATGCTTCACTATCAAAATATCAGACATTTTGTTATTTTAATAGGCTTTTATACTAAGTAAGACCACCACGCTGGTAGCTTCAGGGTGCCTACCAGTGCCCCTGTAGCAGCATCATGTGACCCTTCCAGTGATATGCCCATGGTCATATTCTGGAGGAAAGAGAATGAGCAAGGGAAGAGAAGAGGATGGAAATGCAGGAATAGAGGAGGCTACCAACACAGGGAAGGACATCACAGGAGAGTGAATGCACGTCAGTTCTGCGAGGTGGATATGCAAATATGGCCCCCAACTTCCAGGATTGCCAGAGAATGCTCTGGAGCCCCGCATGCATCCAACATGACATGGTTTCTTAACTTTCAATCCTCCAAATCTGCCCCGGAAACATTACTCAACTATTGCAATACTTAAGGCTTGCTAAATGCTTGCTCCTTGGCTTCCATGGCTGCAACATCACCATCTCCTTTCTTGCGCTTCTGCCTCCTTTGCTTTGTACTCATGTATCAGCATTGCAATTTTGCCAAAATTGTAGCACACAGCAAGCTGGTTATCGTTACCTAACAGGATGCACATGTTGGTAAAATGTGTCAAGAACACAGACTGCACTAAAAACGACAGCATGAAAGACCAAACTCATTGAGCCTCATTATGTCTGCGGTAAATTTTCTCAGATACCAACAAACGGTTAAACCGTTACTGCCACTTGGACTGGCGGAAATACCCCTGCATTACAAGTGGTGGTGGCAGGGGGTGTTAGTCCCGTTTTGTGGAGTCCCTAATACTCCATGGGGATGTCGGTGGAATTACCACAGCAGTAACTCTGCCACTGGTAATTTAGCTGAAATAGTCGGTTTTTGGCAGTAAGGTGGCCAAATTACCTCCAGCATTTGGCAGTGGGCTGTTACTACTGCATTACCACAGTTTTGGTCACACCGCCAAACTCATAATGAGGCCATAGTACCATCCAAAACAATACAACCTCTACACAAAAGGCATTAGCAATGATGATTATTATTATCATTACTATTGCGGTATTCATTGTAATTGTAATTGGTTATTTATAACGCGCTTAATACCCAGAGGTTTCTAAGCGTGGACCTGGGGATCGAATCTGTGTTGCCGGGCGTCGTCTTGCTTCCAAGGTGAGCGCATTGCCCCGTAAGTATCCTCCCAGCCATTGAGCACAGATCTAGCTTCGAGAAGCAACAAAGGGTTTTACAGAGGTATACAACAATGCAGATACATAACAGAGCTGCTCTGATGTGTGGTTGGATGTGGTTCCAAAGCTTTTCTGCATAATCAGAGAGTGTGTGTTTCAGGAGACTCCTTAATCAGATGTATTTATTTTCGATGGTGAGTATGTGCAGGGAGGTGCGTTGATGTGTCAAGGTTCTGCCTGTAAAATGCTCATGAGCAGTACTTTGCCACTGTCCAGGTGTGAGCGGTCTAGGGTTCAAATAACAGTTTGGAACTGAAATCCAGTTGGTCAGAGGACGCAGACCGTGTGCCAGGGTGTCTGGGTGTTCTTGGCCATGCAACACTTGAATGAGAAGTGCATGTGACTAGGTGCTGGTTTAGCACTGGCTTGTGATTCTATTGAGCATCATTTTGGCCAGACAATTTCACGTCTGGAGTATAATGATAACAATGTGTTATTTATATAGCGCTTACGCCAAAGCGCTGTACATAGAACATCTTCATATACAATCATCACCCAACCGAAGTTGGTACTCATTTATCGACCTCTGAAGGATGAAAGACTGAGTTACCCTTGCTGGGATTCATGCCTGCAGCATGCAGATCACAAACAGATTGCAGCAGTGAGCGCTCACCCCACTGAGCTACCTTGCTGGCTATTATTTCAGTGGTGTTGGCAAGGAGGTAAAGGTTTTTAAGTAGGATTCAATGACAGACAATCAGAGTCCCAACCAGAGAGGCCCAGTGAACTCCTTTGCACTCTATTGTAGGTAGGTACATGATGAGGGTAGGATAAGATCATATTTGAAGCCGTATTTTATTTTATGGAGGTGGCCTATATTTATTTATTTTTATTTATTTATTTGTATTGTGCCGGTAGCTCACGAGTTTCGGGGTGCAGAAACAAGGACACAAGAACAAACATAAATGTGACAGGATGGTTCCAAGTAGAATCTCAAGATCAGTGGGTCAGGGGTGGCGATCTCAGTTGAATAGGTGCGTTTTCACTAGCTTACGAAAGCGTAAGTAGTTCGATTCTTTCCTTATGAGGACTGGCAGGCTGTTCCAGATACCTGCTGTAACGACTAGAAAGGATTTCCCCAGTCCGGACATGCGTTTGTGTGGCATTACTGCTATCCTGTTTTGATCCGTGGATCTTAAGGCACGGCTTGGGACATAGGGTCGTATTTTGGTTTTTAAATAGCCTGGTCCCATGGATGCATCTGTGGGCTATTGTAAGAGCCTTGAAGTGGGTTCTACTTTCCACTTTGAGCCAATGTAATTCCTTTCTCGAGTTACTGATCAAATTTAGATTTGCGTTTGATTATCCTAACCGCATTGTTTTGGATAATCTGGTACGCATTTAGGCTTTTTTTTTGGCTCCTACCATTAGTGCGTTCCCATAGTCTAGTTGGGATAGGATAGTTGCTCTGGCTACTGTGGCACAGGTATTCTCAGATAGGTAGGGTCTGATGGCCCTGAGGAGTCTCAGATAGTAATTATATGATTTTTTTATGTACTGAGTCTGAGCGTCTGCTCCTAGGGATGCTTCCATCATCATTCCCAAGGTTGATACTTTCTCAAGTACTTTGATGTTTGTTTCTTTGATCTTGAAGTTTGCGTAGTTGTGGGATAATGAGTTTCTGGCTTGGGTGGATCCAAAGACCATCAACTTCCATTCAGGCACATCCAATTGGAGTCCATCCATGGTTCTATGATGTTGTATATTCTGATGAGATTGTCGTTGTCAGTTTTGTGGTCTCCACTAAGTTCCAATACCAGCTGTGTATCGTCCGCATATTTGGTAAAGAATACATCTGAATGATCTAGGACGAAGCATAGATATCTAATGTAGAGTTTGAAAAGTAGTGGAGACATGCTGGCTCCCTGAGGGACCCCGCAGAGAATCTCCCTTTCCATGGAGAATTTGTCTCCCCAGTGGACTCGGGAGGTCCTGTTTTTTAGAAAAGACATTATCCATGTCTTTGCTGCTTGTGAGCAGTTAGCCGTTTTGCCTAGTGCTACTTCGAGCAGGTTATGATCCAGTAAGTCAAAGGCGGCATTGAGGTCCAACAGGACGAGTAGTCCCATTTTTCCCTTGTCCATGATGCTGAGTATCTTTGTCTGTAGGTCCAGCATAGCTGACTCTGTGCTGTGAGATGGTCTAAACCCAGATTGTTGTGGGTGGAGTGAGTCGGAGGCCTTAATGTGTGCCTGTAATTGGGCGGTGGCTATTTTGTCTATGATTTTGAGCAGGAAGTTACAATTCGTTATTGGTCTAAGGTTGCTTGGGTCTCGTGGATCAAGGCCTACCTTTTTAATCAGGGGGGTTACTGTGTCTTTTTTTATGGCCTGAGGGACACGCTGGTCCTTGAAGGAAGCATTAACAATTTTTGCATGTGTGGGTGCAATCCAGAATTATTTTGGCAGGTAGAATATTTTCGGCGCAAGATGTTCGTTTCATAGAGGTGAGTGTCTTTTTCATCTCTGCTGTGGTGATGTACGAGAAGTTAAAGGTTGCTATATTCTCGAGAGGGTCTTCTGCTGGTGTTTTTATAGTTTTATGTTTATTTAGTTGAGCTTTTGTGATTTTGTCTCTAGCCTTTTCCAGCTTCTCAAAAAAGCTTTCTGGGTGTTGTCACACTCCAGTTGTGAGGGTGAGAACGGTGGCGGGATGGCAAGGAGTTTGTCTAGGGACTTCAAGATGTTAAAGAGTTTACTCGATATATTTTCTGCTGCTATGATTTGCTATGATTTGTTTGTTAAAGTACTGTTTTTTAGCCTCTATTATTTCTTTCTTGTAGCACGTTTCAGTGAGTTTCCATTTTTCCCTGTTTTCGGCTGTGGGTTTTTTTTTTCCCAAGAGTTTTCCAGTTTTCTTTTGGCTCCTTTTAACTGGGTAAGTTCTTCAGTGAACCATTCTTGCAATCTGCTTTTGGTTCTGTAAGTTTGGTCTGTACTGTCTATAGGTACAATTGGTTATTGTTCACCTACAGATAGATGTTGAAGTTTTGGTTGGTGTGGATTTTTCAGAGTAGCTCCATGGATAGGTTGAATATTACCAGGCAGAGGATGGACCCTAATGGTCATCACATGGATGAGCTTTTTGACAATTAGCGAGGAGAGTTCAGAACAACTACCAATGGTGTTGTCAAAGCCCAGGTCAGTAGACTGGATGGTGAACATGGTTTGTGGTCAATGTGGTTGAAGGCTACTAAGAAATTCAGCAGGACTAGGCGAGAAAGATTACTGCTGTACACAATGTGCTCGGCATCGTCAGACCCCCGGGTCCGCGCTTAGAAACCTCTGGGTATTTAAGCGCACTATAAATATGCAACTAAGCAAAAAAAAAACAATTACGCAACTAAAAAACAAACAATTCCTGTAGCAGTGCCTCGATGCTCGTGGGCTGTGTGAGCACTTTAAAAATGCAAAAAAACATTTTTTTAAAAAACGAATTGGAAGGTTGCAGTGCCTCTGAAGCCAGATTGGAAGTCTTGTAGGCGGTAGTGGCGACTAGCCTGACTAACATATCATTAACGTGCTAGCCCAGAGTATTAGAAATGGGAGCTTTTTTTTTTTTACCATCACACTAAATGTGTAGGATAAAGTCACTGGTATTTACTCAAAGGTAGTTTACTTTTCTATGCCATTTCCCTTGATGCCACCGGGGTCAGAGGTCACATAGGCATGTATTGCGAACGAATCTGTTTCATAGAGCAGTCTGTAGAACACACAGACACCAAAAGTGAAGTTCACTCTTATTAAAGACAAGGAAGGTGGGGGAATAACGGGTCAGGGCGGGTAGAACTGAAAGGTGACATAGTAATATAACTAGTGTCAGGTTGGAGCCCCCCTGCTCTCGAGGGATCCATGGGCCTGGATCCAGGGTCTAGCCTAGAAATCACAGCCTCTAGGGAACCTCTCCCAGGACGGTGTCCGTCATGCTCAGTTCTGTACAGTCCAATCTTCTGGGACTCTGGCACTGCCTTATTGCTGATCCTTGGCAGCATCACCTCATGGCAATGTGAGTTGGCTCTGGGGATGGTTTGACCCTTTGAGTCCTCAGGATTGTGATGGTTTCCTGCATTGAGCATCCTGCCCTCGGGGTCTCGTGAACTGGATTGCCACAGGCGGGACAGCTCTTTCAGGTATTTCATCCCCGACTTGGGGACTGCTGGATAGGACCCCTGCCCGTGCTTCTGTAGGGTCTTCAGGGTGGTGCCGATGACCTCCTCGCTGCCACCCTAGTCTTAGAGGTAATCATATCTATTATTTTTTTTCTCCCTCTCTCTCCCTCCCAACTCCAGTGCCCAAGTCTTCCACAAGCATCCAGTGCTTACCTGAGGGGCCAACCAGCGTGGTACCCAGAAGGGAGCCCCCTCCTACTTCTTATCCTTACTACCAGGTGACCCATCTGGGCCAACCCGCACTAATCCTGTCCTACCCCTCCTGCTACTCCTCTTGCACTTTCTGTTCTTGCTCTCCCATCCCTTCCTCCAACCTATCCCTCTTTACTTCTTGCTCTCTCTCTCCGCCTCCATTAATAACTCTCGGTTCATCTCTCTCTCAAACACCAGTTCTCAGGAATAACATTACCTCCCTCTCACAGCGAAACGGCCATTCTTCTTTCATTTGCCTATTTGTGATTGGTTCTGAGCCTGTGCACCCACCTCCTCTCCTTGTGGCTACAACCACCCCCATTAATTCCAGGTGAGGGGTATCTGCAGGAAGCTGCCATATTAGAACCAGACCTTAAAGACAACGTTCCTAGAGCCAAACCTGGGATTGATTGAAAAGAGAACTACTGCAGGCGGGAACTTGAAAGCAAAGTTCCTAGAGCCAAACCTGGGATTGATTGAAAGGACTGCATGCAGGAACTTGAAAGCAAAGTTCCTAGAGCCAATGAGAACTGCTGCTTGCAGGACCTTAAAGACAAAGTTCCTAGAGCCAAGCCTGGGATTGATTGAAAAGAGATCTCTGCATGCAGGAACTTGAAAGGAAAGTTCTTAGAGCTAAACAATCATGAAAATCATTCACAGGAGAAGTGCTGCATTCTGAAACTTAAAAATAATGCACACCGAGCCTTAAAGGCAAAGTTCCTAGAGCCAATGAGAAGAGCTGCTTGCAAGACCCTGAAGGCAAAGTTCCTAGAGCCAATCACGAAACTGATTGAAAAGAGAACTACTGCAGTCAGGAACTTGAAAGCAAAGTTCTTACAGCTAAATAATCACGAAAGTCATTGACAGGAGAAGTGCTGCATTCTGAAACTTAAAAATAATGTTACTGGTGGCTAACATAAAAGTCATTAAAAAAGAGGAACATTGCATGCTGCAATTTACAGGCACATTTCCGGAGACAATTTAGAAACAGATTAAAAAGAGAAATGTTCCATGTTGGAACTTGAAGGCAAAGTTCCTTAAAACGATTAAGAAATGGAGCAAAAAGATCATTAGAACCCAGAGGCCACCATAAGGGGCCTACCAGCCAATCGGGGAGTTTGGAAGGCAGACTGCACCCCATGGTCTGTGGTGGCAGTGCTCATACCATATATTGATAGAAATCAGACCACAGAAACAATGCACTTCATGCGTGACATAGCCAGACATGTTTTTACAATAACAAGAAAGACATGTACCAACAAAAGAGATTCACTACATTTATGAATAGAACGTCTAAAATGTTCTGTGTTTACTTTTGACATAAAACGGCCACCATGTTCCCTAACTCGGCACACTGGTCTTCGGACCTAAAATATCATTGTCGAAAGGAGCAAGACAACACAGCGCTTTCCCCGCAGGTACCGCCTTACATCGAGGTGGTCCTTTCAGCTTTGTACATTCTATGTGGACTTAAAACAATGAGCAGCCTCTCTCCTCAAACTGCGCCGCAAGAAGACCACCAGACCTCAGACTCTGTCACTACTAGGATCAGAGCTGTATGAAGGTCCCATGAAATGTATAGCCCCTTCGGCAAGCCCTGTTTTATAGCCAACAGGATTGATTTTAAATGCTGTGATTTTTCACATCTAACCTTATGTGTCTTTGGGCAGCTTGAGCCTTTAGTTTGACAAGACTGGCGATTCCCCAGGAAGTATGTTCTTACTAGTAGCCCTTCCTTGCAGGGGGTTAAAAGCTACAGATGATCATGGGCGAGGCAGACAGCATGGGAGCTGAAACCCTAAACAAGCACTTGTCAGGATCTGGGTGTGAAGAGGCACACGACCCGCAACCTGTGCTGAGCAGCACGCGCTGGTGCGTCTATTACAACGTGATGACGAGCGCAACAATGTCATAGTGGTGAATGTGAGGATGTCAGACGCAATTTTAAACACAAGAAGGAGGTAGGGGGTGTTGGGGGTTTGTCGGGACCCCCCAGCGCCTTCCGTAAGCCCCTAACCCCGAAAGACTCAGACAGAGATGTCCTCTCGGTTCGGGCTTCCTGGTCGCGCTGCCGCGGCCGGGAACGCCCCGTTTATTTATGTTGCACGCGGCGGAGTGCAACGTCACACCGCCGCGTGCGCGCCCAGTCATTGGGCAGCGCCACACTCCTCCTTTTTCCGGGAGAACAATAACAATACTAATACTAGACACTACAAACCAAACCAAAATGAATCCTTAACATTTTACGAAACCCCATGTTCAAAACACCCCTTTATTGACATCCACCCGGGTCCCCTTACTTAACAGTTCTCATCCTCAGGACAAAGAGCCAGGTGACCCAACACGTAATCGCTGAGGTGAGCAGGTTTCCCTCGCCCAGCCCTCAGGGGGTACCTCCTGCTCACCTCCGGCAAGGGTTATCTGTCCAGGAGCATGCCCCGGGCCGGGGACTCAGGCAGACAGGGTGTTTCCCCTTCGTCCTCAGGGATCTCTCCTGGGTCTGGATCAGGAGGTGGATCAGTTCTCGGATCCCGCAGTTTCTTGAAGAAAATCACATTGCGAGTTACCGCCGACCGTCCGTCCGATGCAGTCACCATGGATCCCCAGACAGCGACGACATCCAGCGGTTCCGGTTCATACGGTAGGGAGAGCTTCCCATGGGGATGCCTATTCCGAATGAGGACCTCATCGTCAGGCTCCAGCCGCTGCGGGCAAAGCCCTCTCAGAGCGTTCTCTTGCTCGATCCTCAGCCGCCGGTCCATCTTGACCTGTTGGTCATTGATCACCCCAGGTTCTTTCTCTCCTACCTCAGGTAGCAAAACCCGAGGATACTGCTTGAAAAATGCCTCAGCCGGGGCCACTCCAGTGGATGCATGTGGCGTGGTGCGGTACACCCTTAGAAACTGGTACAGGGCTCTCTGGAGCGACTGCCCCTGCCCATGAGAAATTCTAAAGGTCTTATTTAGCGTCCTCATGAGCCGTTCCGCTTCGCCATTGGCCCGGGGCCAGAGGGGCATGATTTTCCTGTGCACCACCCGATAGCTCTCCATCAGCTCCGAGAAGCATTCGCTCTGGAATGGTGCCCCGTTGTCTGAGCACAGCGTGCGTGGGAAACCATGGCCCGCAAACACCTTTTCCACGGCCACCACGACGTGCTCAAATGCCACAGAGTCCAAAACCTCCACCTCGGGGTATCTAGAGTACTCGTCGACCAGAACTAGGAAATGGGTGCCCATGGTGGTGGATCCAAAGTCTGCATGAACGATTTCCCAAGGGCGCGTCCCCCTAGGCATTGTCTCTATTGCAGGTTCCTGCTGCAGGGGAGATGCCACCTGGCACCAAACACAGGCCGCCACGAAGTCATCCACCTTGCGTTCTAGCTCAGGGAACCACACCTTCAGCCGTAGGCGTGCCTTGGTCTTGGCAGCACCCTGATGACCACGGTGAGCCAAAGCGATCACCTTGTCCACCTTCGATTGAGGCACCACAATCCGATCTCTGCAGAGCAGAAGGCCAGATGTCGAGAACGATAACTCCTCCCAGACTTTCCACAGTTGCTCAAGTCCGGTCCTGGCCTCCTGGGTGCGCCCCACCAGAGCCTCCAGCACCGACTTCCAGGAGTCCTGTTGCATCAAGTGCCTTAGGATCTGGAAGCACTCATCTTGCGCAGCAGCTGCCTCGAGCTCCTGGAGAGGCATGGCATTTGGCGTGGCTGCCTCCACCACCACCCGGACGTGCTCTTCTGCTTCTTCTGCACAGGCATCCTGGACTTCGCCTGCGTACGCCCCAGGGTGTCTGGAGAGATAGTCTGCAGCGTTGTTCGCCCCTGGCCGGTATACCAAGGTGACTCCATACTCCAAAAGGGCGAGCATCCATCACTCAATGCATGCCAGTGGCTTGGATGATGACCCTGCTAGGATGGGAAGCAGCAGCTTGCGGTCTTGCACCACCGTCACCGGGCGTCCAAGGACGTAGAGCCGGAAGTGCCGGCATCCCCACAGTACTGCCAGCGCCTCATGCTCGATCTGTGAGTATCGCTGCTCCGCATCGGACAGGGCCTTGCTGGCATATGCCACCGGGCGGACGCCCCCACCACTGTCAATTTGTGTTAGCACAGCACCCAGGCCGAATGGGCTGGCGTCGACGATGATCTCTGAAGGCAGCGCGGGATCGAAGAAGGACATGGTGTCTTCAGCCGCCAGGGTACCCTTTATGTCATCAAAAGCCGCCTGTTCTAGTGGGCCCCAGTTCCAGGTGACATCCTTCCTGGTCAGTGCCCTGAGCGATTCCGATCTGGAGGCCAGATTTTTAATGAACCGTCCACAGTATGTGACCATGCCTAGGAAGCTTCGCACCTCAGATACGGACTCCGGAGGCTGCGCCTTCTTTATGTCCTGCACCTTCCGGGGATCAGGAGACACCCCCCTTTCTTTGAATACAAAACCAAAGAATTCTATCGATGGTCGGAGAAATTCACACTTCTCTTTGTGGAGGGTGAGTCCCAAGGATTGCAGTCTTCCGAACGTCTTCGCCAACCGCCTCAGATGGTCTACCTCCGTTCTGGCAAACACCAGGATGTCGTCGCTTATGTTCAAAACGCCCTGTATATCAGCCAGGGCGACCCGAATAATGTTCCTGAACACCTCCGCCGCCGAGGACACACCAAAGCTTAGTCTCTTGTAGCGGTATAGCCCTCGGTGTGTCATGAAGGTGGTAATGTACCTCGACTCGGGGTGGAGGACAACCTGGTGATAGCCCGGTCGAAGGTCCAGTTTCGAAAAGAAACGAGCGCCCTGTACCTCTGCAATGATGTCGTCAATCGTCGGGGTGAGGTGCCTCTCTCTCTTAATGGCCTTGTTCGGGAGCCTCATGTCGACGCAGATTCTAACAGTATCGGGTTGTTTAGGCTTCCGTGCCACCACTATCGGGGACACCCAGGGCGTCAGGCCTTCCACCTTTTCCATAATGTCAAGATTGACCAAATTGTCCAGCTCCTTGTCGACAAGTTCACAGAGGTGGAACGGCACCCTTCGATGTTTCAGGGCAATGGGCTGCACCGACTCATCAATGTGTAACCTCACTGGGTCACCGGCCATCTGCCCGATCCCCTTGAACAGCGCGGCATACTTCTCAAGCAAGTCATTAATGTCCTCTAAGTAGACAGAGTATGCGAAGCTGATGATGCCGAGGGCCTTTGCTGCAGCACAACTTAGCAGCGTGTTGGTGCTCACCGGTGTCACGTAGAATCGTGCTGTGATTTGGGAGCCCTCATGTTCTACTTTTGCCACAAACACACCGTCCAGAGGGATGGGGTCAACACCACCGAAGGCAAAAATGCGGGCCTTGGGAGCAGCCAGTTTGGGGGGCTGGTCCATGGCATCATAGTGTTCAAGGGCCATTACATTCACCGACGCCCCAGTGTCCACAAGGACGGGGACTGGAGATCGGTTCACACAATCGAGACAAAGAAGATGTTCTCTTCCTCCTCTTCTTCAGCTTCCTCCACCTGGGCATCCTCCTCAGTCTGATCCACCTGAGGGACGTTGGATGGTCGACCCTGGCAATTGAGACTGGACCGTCACGGGCCCCTCGGTACCAATACAGGCATTGCGGCTTTGCATACCCTCGAGAAATGATCCGGCATCCCACACCGTCCACAGGTCTTTCCAGCCGCAGGGCACTCAGCAGGGTGGGGCAGGTCATACCCACATTTTTGGCAGATTTCTCCTGCCCTCCCGGCTCGATCCCGGGGACTGCTGCCAGGTCTTCGGGTGACCCTGCCACCTCACCACATCGCACATGCCTCTTCGGTCTTGATGGGGCGCGACCCGGCCTCCGTTCAAGCTGCCCTCGCCTCCGACACCTCATGGCACCTCCCCAGTTCAAGGATGCGCTGAAGTGTAATTCCAGTCTCCCTTGGCACCTGGCGCCTTAATTTGCCTGATGAGCAAGCCTGGATCAGCATCGTCCTGATCATGTCCTTCCCATCATCCTAAGCGCAGGCCAGCGAGAGATGCCTTAGGCGCCCATAGAAAGTGTCCAGAGTCTCATCGTCTTTCTGTTTGGCAGAGAGCATGACAAAACGTTTATAATCCACATTGGCGAGAGACAGAAAGTAGGCCTGCAGAGCGGCCTTCGCCTGATCATAGTCTCCATCCCCTGGCGGAAGCGATTCAAAAGTCTCTTGGACAGATGGACCTGCCGAGTACAGCATAGTTGCCAGCCGGGTATCATCATCTACCACCTGGGCAGCCCGAAAGTACATGTCCAGGCGGTCCACCCACCTCCTCCATCTGGGCCCCAAACTGGAAGGTGGGCCTGATACATCAAACTCCGGGATGGGCTGCAGAGCCGCCTGTGCACGTACCTGAGTCATAACGGGGAGAAACTGCTGAACAACGGGTGCTGCCACAGGCTGCGCTGGAAGTAGAGGACCCTGAGGGCCTGCCTGACCACCTGGAGGCTGCTGTGCCAGCTGTAATGGAGGCAGCAAACCTTGAGGTGCTGCTGGCGCACGTGGAGGCCGCTGCACCACCGCTCCGTCCTGGTCCTCAGTATCACTCATTCGTTCGAGTGTACAGGCACCCCCAGCGTGGAGGACAGGGGCCACAACTCAAACACCAAGTCCAAATGCCCCCAGCCAGCACCATTGGAGAAAACAGCTGATGCACCACACCTCTGTGATGATGAAGAGGATGAAGATCAGTGGGGCCACCAGTCTGATGATGAAGAAGATGAAGAGAAGCCTCAGCTTCCAGCTGCTCCAAAAATTAGGACAAGAAAGAAATATGGGCTATGCAGGTCCAGCCATTGTAGCCCTCCTTCTTGCTTGCACTCGACTTAGGAGACCCAGGAAAATGCAAAATCACCAACTGGGCATAGTCACATGCAGGTATCACTGCCTGCTAACAGGATTGCCAAAAATTAGGCCTGGGTGCACTTCTCAGCTCAAACCAGAGCTCGGAGAAGTTTCACGGCCTGATTCACAAAATGGCCGCCAGCCGCGTGGGTAACGCACGGCCTGCGGGCCGGAGCGAAGTCTCAAGGCGACCTCGCTGCAAATAAACAGAAATTGCCGGTCAAGTCACCGCCGGGCCCAGGCATTGTTTCCCCCACTCGTCGCCACTGTTGGGGGTTTGTCGGGACCCCCCAGCGCCTTCCGTAAGCCCCCAACCCCGAAGGACTCAGACAGAGACGTCCTCTCGGTACAGGCTTCCCGGTCGCTCTGCCGCGGCCGGGATCGCCCTGTTTATTTATGTTGCACGCGGCGGCGTACAATGTCACGCTGCTGCGTGCGTGCCCAGTCATCGGGCAGCGCCACAGTGGGCACCCGGATTTAAGGAAGAAGCCACCCCACATCTGCGCTTCGCATATGTTCTTCCCGCGAGTAGCGTTCTTTCGTTTACCTTTGTTTATAGGCTGGTAATTGACCCTGGATCGTGTGTTTTGGACTCCTGGTTTCTCCCTCTGTTTGGTATTATGTGGGCTGAGTTAACCTCACGTTGTCTTTTGGCTTGGATGCTGGATGTTTCTATATAATGTCGGTCAAGTGGCACAGTGAGTAGAGCGCTCGCTTTGACATCCGTGCAGAGCTCAGATACCTGAGGGTTCGTAGTGCTATATAAATGATTATTATTATTATTATTTATTATTATTACTATTATTATTATGTACACCCGACATTCCTGACCCGGTATTTTGCTTTTGGACTTTTTAGTATTTTCCTCCTGTTTCTGCTTACCTGAATTCTCTTACTCCTAAACCCCTCACCATTCTCCTTGGCTTCCTGCATGTTCACCCCTGGACCAAAGGCTATTCTTGGGCATTCTACCTCCCGGGGCTCTCTGCTTGTTCAGCCGGGGTTTTGCCTGGTAGCATCCTCGTGCCGCTTCGGGTCAGTCCCTTGCAGACCCCTGGACCTTCTCTCTTCTTGTCAGGCAACAGCGTCAGGGAGGATCAGACTGTCCTATAGTGCAATGCCTGCACTAATAACACAAAATGCAGCTAGTGTGGGCCGTTTTTTTTGTCACAGTGGGCCACTGTTTTGTCCCATGTAGGCCAGTTTGATAAGTTACTTCACCATGTGGCTAGTAGTTTCGACCAGTATTACTGAATACATATTCTTTGAAATGCACAATTTGCATCACATTTGATCAAAAACCTCCCCCTTGGGTACTAGTCAAACTGTCACAAAAGGAATGAATTGCCATTTTCAACTGTGGGCCACTTTTTCATTGGTGCCTGAGACAATTGTATACCCCAGTCCGACCCTGGCGTCCGGTGGGCACCTCTGGCCGATAGACTAGTCCCCATCTGGACATTCAGCCTAGACCTCCCCTTCGCTACCCCGGTGATAGTTCCCCGGGGAGTGAGTCTTGTGGCATTCCTGCCCCCCCCCCCCTCCCGCCCCCTTTTCGTTTGAGCCTTCTGCATCCCGAGTAATTATAGTTTCGGGTACAGTGCCCTCGGGAGGAAAGTATAATGGAGGCCTGACTCATTGAGCATGGGTAATTTATTTACAGAATGAAGGTCATTTACTCACTGATTGAATTGTTTATAGCCCGAGTCTGAAAGCGATTTATTTACAGACAGCAGCAGTTCATCCGGAGCGAGTTATAATTCCAGTGTGCAGGCTGGGTGCAAACAAGACAGCCTGAGACCATGATCGGTGCCCAAAGTGCATGTTTGCAGGGCCTCGCGAGATATTGTGTGTTTGAGGCAGGTGGCCCATTGTGTAAGTCACCAACCCCTCTTTTAGGCCATGCCCAGCACAATTTGGCCAAGTCGCCATTCCAGAGTTACCAACCTGCACGTTTTCGTGTCCCACTTACAGTTTTGCCGGCATATGAAATGCAGATCTAATGTTTTTTTGTTTGTGTTTCTTCTTTCTTTTTCTCTCTGTCTCTCTCTGACTCTCTGTATGATCTGTCCCTCTATCTGCGGGCGAGAGTTGCAGTGTGAGGTGCCCATTGGAAGCACCACTTCAGCCAGTGCTCACAGCAAGGTGAGCAGGAACCCCACCACCCCCCGATATCTTGAAGAGGGTCCTACGTCATCTCATCTCCAGTCATTTTTACGACTGGTGTTTTTACGAATAGATTTTGCCAAAAAAAGTCACTGAAATGTTTTATTTTTGGAGAGGTTTCCCCCCGCCAAATCAACCACCTATTTTTAACTATTCCCAACATCCCTAATTCCTTATCTGCCCTTTCCCACGCCCCCACCCCAAAAATGTCGATGAATATTTTCAGCAAAATCCAGTCGTAAAAACGATGAAACGACGGTAGACCCTTGAAGAGCCTGGTGCTGTATTTTTCATGGTTAAAAGTGAAATGAGAGAAGTGGCGACAGAGGCACCCCCAAAGGTGGGGTCCTGCCTGGCATTTGTAGACATGCATTGACGTTGTAACTCTCCTGCAGGAATCGCGCCATCACCCTGGTGGTGTGTATTTCCTGAATGGGGGAGGCAAGGGTGATAAGAATAGGATCCGCAGGGTGTACTGGGACTCTGACAAAGCTTCTAATGCCCAAGGACCAGGCTGTCGGCTCTACAACTGCATCTGTTTTCAATTCTTTGCATATTATAGGCTTTTGTGCATAGTATAACAAAAGGGCAAGTTCACAGCAATACCAGCCAATCAGTGGCCAGCATTCAAAATGAAATGTTGCCTTGGTACCCACACAAGAAACAGATTACTTTTAATCTGAGCATGGCCTTTTATAATCCATGGCCATATTTAAAGACACATTGTGTGCTTTATCTTCAAAAAGAAGCTATTGAAATAGTACTAGCAATAGTACAAATATTGCAAGTGACTGCTTTTTACATTTGCCATTGTACATTTCTGTTGATAAAGTCCAGCACATATTGTCATTATAAGAAGGTTACACGTGCCTTACAGAGGAATGCATATTATCAAAACCTGATATAATCATGCATATTATTTTCTGACAGAAGGTTGCCATTTCAAGATGGACGGCCTGGTACACGGCACATTGTGCTCTTTTGAAGTACTTCTATCAGAAAAGTAGAAATACTACCCTTGATGGATCCTAGCTGCTTAGCCACTTTGCAGAAAATCAAACAGCATTTTGGGAAGGTATTAGCATAATTGACCTAAAAACATTTGACCTCAAACATTTGTTCGAATTGTTTTGACCTTTTATTTCGGTCAAATGTAATTAAATATATATATATATATGGGGGTGGGTAAGGTTATAGATTAGGTTAAGGGGGATTGGGGGGTTTGCAGGGGGTCACCCCCCGCATTTTAGACTGAAAAAAAGATCAAATAAATTCGATCAAATGTGATTAGGTCAAATGTTTTAGGTCAAATAGACCCAAACCTTTTGGGAACATAGGAATGACCATATATCTTTATATTTCATAAGTATATCTGTGATAAAAGAGTTGTATCGTTGAATCACTAAGTACACATTGCACACTGGGTTTGGTGCTAATTTCATTCTTCACAATGCAAGCATAACATTACCGCGTTTCTAAGCATGAGCCATATATATCAATTCAGACAAGCATAAGATTTTGATGTGAGAATAAAATGGCTGCGAAATCAGTTACCACTTTTGTGTCCCTGCCTGTCCCTGTGTCCTCTTTCCAGAGGTAGTACTTCCTCGCCCCAAAACTGGGAGCTGTGAAGAATTTTAGACAAGATGGAGCTTCCAGGGGAAGGTGTGCACAGACACCCTCTGAGAACTATATAAACACATGATACTAATACCAGGATTTCTGATATAGCACGTCATGCCGGATTTCTCCTGCTTCTTAACGCTGCAGCAACAACTGTTACTAAAACAACATTTTAAAAGGATTGGCATCTGGCAAGGATGTTTAATAATAACATGATGCAGGTAATCCATCTCAGAAAGGGTGGTCTGCAAAAAAGACTCCCCTTTTCAGAAAGGTCATGCCAAAGGCATTGTGATCACCTTTGCCCTACTTCATCAGTTTCCTGATCTGCAGATAGAGGCTGCATTTAGATCTGTACCTTTGATCCCAAACCATACTAGCTATGAAGAACTATCTCTCTGGTGGCAGAGTAATCTCTAAGATGAAGCCATACACGGGTTGCGGCATGGTCTCTAATAGTACGGTTACATGCCTTTTCATCTAATTGTTTTAATTAAAGAGATGTTCCATCGAATTTTTTCCAACAATTCTTTTTTCATCTAATGCGGTTTAATACTACTTTTTTCATTGAAAACCTGTATAACTATTTTTTTTTTTTTTTTTAATTGGGGGGTCCCCCCATGCCCCTGTTATTTGCCCTTTAAACCTTTAAAACAGCCATTCCCAAATATATATTTTCTTTTTTTAAATTGGGGGGGTCCCCCCAAACCCCTGTTGTCCAATGTAACCATTTCACCATTTAACCCTTTCGCCCACCCAAATATACATACATATATTTTCGATGGAAAATCTTTCAGCGAAAAGACTGTAACCCTAATAGTACGTGAAATTATTAAAGCTACATCAAATTTGTATCTTGCTCATGTCAACTATTAGCGCAGGCCAGCTTTGTGGATTCTAGCAATACTGCCTGACGCTGTTCAATATGCAGGAAAGTGGTGTCTCCTTGATCCCTTGGGAGGATCGGTAAACCTCTCCAGAAGGAGGCGGAGTTAGGACAGTCAGACAGAGGAGAAGGGACTGGAGAAAGGGTTCCTTCATCTTGGATTTCCGTTGGTTTCTCTTTCCTTCTTGTGTCCTCAACTTTCTGCATAGCAAAGCACGTTGGGTAGGATGAAAGAAGGCAAAGGTCAGTTGTCACCTTGACAGGGATTGGACCCCTTTAAGCAGGCTTGCTTTTATCCTGTTCCCTGTAACCTTTTACCTTAATAAGAAACGGGTGTCACACTCCTTATTTGATACATCTTGGACTCTTAAGGATAGAAGAATGTGTTTGAACCCTGTTGGAGAGCAGTGCTTTCCAAAGCCCTCTCTGCAAGAGGAGAATGCAGGTGTTCCATGGCAGAGGTAAGCTCTTCTCCCTACTCATTGCTAGAGAATATTGGAGGTGACCTGCAGTTGAACCAAGTCCTGCGCTCTCCTCCAGCTGCACCGGTATTCAGGCTCCACACTGGAGTTAAGGACTCCTGCAAGTACCAGCTGCCCTCCCCGGACTTGGAGTTAGGAGGAAAATTACTATTTTTGTCCCAGCGCCGTTGCAGCATCAGAAGAAGCCAAGCAGTTGTATTCCTGCATTCTGCAGCATTGAACCATCCTCACACATGAGCCAGCCTCCTTCAAACACATTTGAACTATCAAGACCCATGGTGCTGCTTTTGGCACTCTCTACAAGCTTCTTAAAACCGCTGTTTGGCATTCATCCAACGGGCTCCACATCACATCATACCAGCAGAGCAGGGTTCGAAATTCAGGGGAGCTGGGAGCTATTTAGTTCCTGCTTCTAGAATAGTAGAGCCTGGTTAGCTTGAAAACAACAGCCACCAGGAGCTATATTTGGCTCCCAAGGGCCAACTGGTGCTTTACAAACATGTAAATGTGACATTATCTTTGAATATTTGAGAATGTTAATAAAGAAGAGTTAGAACACATCTAATGCACATTTAAACACAAGGGTTCATACACAATGGACAAAAAGTTAAAGGAGCCTCTCTGGTAGCTTCTGGTTCCCCTTCGATAGCTCCTGCCTACAGAGTGATGCCCAACACCCAGGAACTGGTTTTAGCTCCTGATCAGCGAATCTCAATTGTGAAGCCTGCAGATCATGTCACCTGCTCCGCTTCAACACCTGCTTGCCGCTCCAGATCACATCGAATCGCTGCCTCTTCAAACAATGCATTGACCCACAAAGGACACAGCACTGAACTGCTCTGGACCTCGACTTGAAGCACTGGCATGACCCAGTGGCAGGGGGCAAAGATTCAAGTTGCAAGTTAATACCCAGTCATAAAAAAGTCCCTTGCCACCTGAATTCTATATATACACACAGCACACCATTTCTTACTCGCCGAGTGTCAAATATCACTAGCCAAATAGCACTAGCCAAGGGTTATTGGCAAGTGAAAATCGTGCACCCAGCCCAGTGATAACCATCAACTCGCACTGGCTCAGCCTTCGGAGGGACCCCGATGAGCGCACAAATTTGCATCATTCGAACAACTCCTTCTAACTGCACGTAGCTCCGCTTCAAACTGGCTTGATGCTGACTCTCTGCCTGGACCAGCACGACTCACTGCATCCGAACCTGGTTTGATCCACTGAGACAGCATCCCGAAGCCTGGTTTGACTCCATTGAACTGGGCGAGAACAAAGTCGGGTAGTTCTGCGACGTACCATCCCCATGGTCCAGTTTTAGAGCCTTATAGACTGGGAAGCCATCCATGTGCACCTTTTTCTACCAAGACATGTACTTTTAGGTGAGATGGTTGACATTTCCTGCCTTTCACCATTGCTAGATTACCCAGAGTGCTTGCTACAGCCACATTCTGCATTTCCCTGTGATCTTTGCACAAGGGAGGTTTCTTGGTAGTGTTTTTCCAGTACAGATATATTGCCTATTGGTGTGTTAACTTAAGTATTGATTTACTTGCATGGAACCTTGATTGGACATTCCTTTATTTTGGACTGTTGTACTATTGCTGTGTGGGTCACTGCTGGTTCACCTTCACACCTCTCTTGAGAGTATAGCCTTCCCTTGGGCCACGTTACCACAAAAGATGAAGGAGGTGGTCTATTGACTGTGCCCTTTTCACCTTTATGATTGGGATCACTGTTGGTTTGTAGAAGTGTGAGGGCTGAGTAGGCGATTTACACACTACTTACTACTCCAGCAGGGCAATAATCATTTAGACAAACGGCTGAGTCATCCCTGCTGAGATTTGATCTTGTGACCTGCAGGCCTGCCCCACATCAGCGCGTAGATCTTACCCTGTTCAACAATCCACCTGGACAATGGAAATTGTTTTAACTATTCCTAGTGAGTCTGTTATCATCCAAATCTTAGTTCATTCATATTGCGCCAACATGTGATGGGTGTGCCTTGATTTTGAGAAATGGCATTTCCTCACTGGGTGTTAGACGTGTTCATTCAGAAGCTTCATTTGTATGAAATTACTTGAATAAATATGGCACAAATCACTGCAAGCATGAACGGAAATTTACCACCATTGACGACAATATGCGACATTGGAATACCACTTCTGTGGTAATCAACATGGCGTAAAGGCACTTTTATTCCCATTGCTCTTCAAAGGTAACATATGAAAGAACTTTAAAACATGTTCTGTTCAAATAAAAATGCAGGCTTGTATTTATGTATTTTGTTCTTCTCTGGCCATGAACAGGCTCACTGATGTTGAATGAACAAACCTCTACTGCAGCTCACCTGCAACCTGTGCATTTGATCTGGGTGAGGCTACTGTGGTGCAAATATGAACTTTGGCCCCATCGGAGAATGCTGTGCCTTAAATGGAACCGCCCTGTCCACACCTCCCATTCATACCATACCACATGCCCTTGATATCGCCAACACACACAGGAAGTAAGCTCATCGAGAACAGGCCCCTCCTCCAATCAGCTTCTTTTCCCGGCCAACACTAAAAACCCGGCCATTTTGATGTGACAGAGAAGCTTCCTTGTACTGGATGCTTAAAATGGCCACTACATTACCATATGCCTGGTCAGCAAGGAAACAAATGGCCACTGCAAATTATGGCCCTCCAGATATTTCAGCCTTGTAAGGGTTCAGAAGCAAGAGACCGACTGGCGGGTGGCATTTTCATTATCGTAAACTTTGATTCAGCTTTAGAAGGGTTGGGAAAATGCTTCACTAACTCTAATACTAAGAGGCGTTTTAACTGCCTCAACAAAATGTTCCAATGGGTCAGTCACGATGTCCAAAATCAAATTAGTGCAACATCAATTAACTCCAAATCATTCAAAATAATGCCCTCGGGGCTGCACTAAACATTTCAAAGCAAGAGCATATTTCAGCTGCAAGAAGAGGCACTCACGGGTTACCGATTCGTGAGCGCATTATCTTCAAGGCTTTAGCCATCACGCACAAATGCCTCGCCAACACGGCCCTGCGGTGCCTGTCGCTAAAACGTAGTAAAGCTCACTCATCTAGGCCTACTCGCTCCCCCTACTCCCACCAACTTACCATCCCAAGATTCAGGAGAAATAGATCGGGGAGGAGATCCACTTCCCGGTCATCGCTGCCAAGAATTGGAACTCCCTACCTCTGACACTGAGATCTGAACAATCTTACTGGACTTTCAGGAAACATCTTGCCAGTCCTCCCCGAAGATGGCAATTGTCTGAACCGCTCACATGTACATCTATCCGTAAGTCAGCACATTTGCTACTACTGTCTGTAACGAGCGCCTTGATGCCCCTATGTTCAGAGTAAAATGTAAAAAAAATCTATAAACTGTCCTCTCGTGAGGAGGAATGTGCGTACATACTTTAATAAGATGTACAGTAAACATACACAAAATCCTGAAATATATGCTGAGGGGCCTGAAAATAGATCCATCCTGCTCCGCTCTTGCTTGATTGGTGTGCTGTATTATGCACTTATATTGCGCACAGCACCACTTAAGTGAACTTAAAAGCATCTAGCCTCTTCAGTGTAGGTAGGGTGACCAGACGTCCCGGTTTCCCGGGACAGTCCTGGGAAAATCATCCAGGGTCCCGGGAGAGTTTTAATTTCATAAACCCTGTCCCAGAATTGGAAGGGTGGGTGGTTACGGTCCTGGTTTTTGCCGGGCCCCGATTTCGAAATCCAGAAATCGGGCCTGGCGCGACTCTTCCTGCGTGTGAATGCTATTCACGCCCCCATTTCCTCCCACTTCCCCTCCTTCGCCGCCCTCCTTCAATGAGAGGAGTGTGCCTGTGAGCACACCCTCTTCACCCCCTGCAACAGGCCAGTGACATAGAAGTAGGATTACTGTTTTATATGTGTTTACTTTAGGCCTACTTCTATGTCTATGGCCTGTCACGTTTTTTTTTTTTTTTATCTGCTCACCCTAGCGTAGGGGCAACATGCGACTAGGCCCAGGCTGGCAGCCAGTCCGTGGTCTGTGGGATGAAAAGGAAAGCGGGACAAGGGTGGGGGAGACAAAAGTCAAGGAGATAAAAAAAGATGTTGGAAAATGAAAAGATAAGGGTGAGTGATAGTTAGGATAAAAGTAACATTTTCAGTGTTTTGTCCCGGAAAAAATGTAATTAAAAAACGCGACGAGGGCTTCCCTTATTGGCCGTCAGGAATTTCACGGCCATGGCTGCTAGTATGGCGGTGCTATTGAGCTATGTCACGTGGGGTATGCACATGTAAAACGTGCTTATGATAGCAGGGCACCTTATGGCACAGAGGCTAAGGCTGCTCAGGTGAATTCTGAAGTCTGCCCAAACCCTGTTCCTGTTCAGACTTCTTGCAGGCTAAGCATATAAAATATGCGGGGCTGAGCCAGCCTTGCCAATCTTCAGGTGTCTGACTACAGGTTGTACATCATTCAACGCTAATATTTCACCTGGCCGACGCATCTGGCATGAGATTCAAATACACCTGGCACAGAAAAGAAACTAGCCTGGCACAGATTCAAACTCAGCTTGGAGAATAAGGCAACGTTATCGCCCAATTAAACAAAGCTGGCTCAGAACTGCACCCATCTGGTGCACAAGTCACAGCTGGCACGGTACATACTAGCAATGCTTCAGCCGGAACCGGAGGAGACGCAGCTATCAGCAAATACCGCCTAGCGGGCACAGAATGAAAGGCAGGCTGGCGCAGAATAAGAAAGAGCTCTGATAGAGTCAGAAGTAGCGGGCACACAATGAAACACAGGCTGGCACAGAATCAGACAGCGCCTGGCACATAATGCACCTTCCAGCCAGCCAAGTTTCAACGGTGCACTAGGCTGTTTGGCGCACACATTCATCGTCTAGACTACGCCCAAGAGCAGAACAGAGATTATCGTCCCATAAGGACCTCTGTGACACAATAAGCAATGACATGAAGAAAGATCTGCTAAGAAAGCGCTGAGAGGCCCCACCAATGGGACTTGCATGCAAAATGCCACTGATATGACATAACATTTCCAGGACCACCCAGTGGAGTAATTTCCATACCCTACTCTCTGCGCACTGACCCTACTTGATATGATATGATAGGTTATTTATAACGCGCTTAATACGCAGAGGTTTCTAAGCGCTGACCCGGGGATCGAACCCGTGTTGCTCTGTGTCGTCTTGCTTCCAAGTCGAGCACATTGCTGCTGAGCTATCCTCCTGAGACTTGGCACAGCGCTGTCCCACGTGTGCTCAGCACTAAGGTTACTAAACCAGACAGCCACTAGAAACCCGCATCCTAACCAGAAGCTTGGTTTATAGACTCCTTGATTACTATATTAACAAGATGCTCCCAGCAAGTTACAAACCCGAAATATACGAATGCAGACACAGTGAGGCTAATTTTCCTGTGTAAAAAAAGGATGCAAAAGATATGCATACATTTGTTATACCTGCCCTAATATTCCACGGGTTATAACGTGGATAACGGCCCAGCAGCCCAAGTGAAAGGCCCAAGCGAAGCAAGGGCGTTTAACGAGGGCACCAGGACATTACACGCCGGTTGCCAAACCGGTAACCTGGAGTGCTGATAGCAGGGTCTGGTCTGTGTATGAACGGGACGCCTCAGGGTGTCCTGTTCATTCATAGAAAATACTGTTCCAAGATGGCCACCACGGAGATGGAAGGCGGGGCCTCTTACAGAGAGCCTCTCTTCCATTTCAGTGGCAGCCTGCAAAGGGAGACAGAGTGAAGCAACGATCAGATAAGCAGAGGTGAGGAGCGGGGATGGGATTTTTATTTAAAAGAAGGGAAGGGAAGGGAGGGTGGGGAGAACATGGCGGTGCAGTGCAGAGGAAGCATCCTGCGGTTTCCATGGAACACGGGCTGAGATTAGCGTTTTCAGCCCACGATCCACGAAACCCCATTGACTGCTCCCCCTGCCCCGGGTGCTAATAACTCTTATACACACTGAGAGATTTTCATTCTTTTGCAGGCGGAGTGGAGGCATAGAAAGGGAGTAGCGTTCCGCTTTGAATACACGCCCCACCTGCAGAAAACAGGTATGAAACCAGGATTACGTTTTCATGCTGGTGTAAAACAACCCGTTCCTATGGAATCCACATGTTTTTAGCACATGATCAATAAAAGTATTTCCATCGGAATCCATTGTGAATTCCTACCGTGGTCTTTACTTGCAGGAGGCATTTACACTTCTATGCAGGACCAAGTGTAAAACAAACGTGTTGACCTGGATCCACCAGGTTTAATACTCCACTTGTTTTGCATTTATGGTGCAAGTGTGCAAAGGTGTATGGAGGAGACCTAGGTGCACGCCTGTGCAATTTCCACAATTACCTCCTGCACGGGCTCCGAGTACGTGGGGGCTCTGGGCAGGGGTGGACAGGCCACCTCTGCACCCTGGGCCTCTTATGCTTGGTATTTCCAAATGTTCTCAAAGGAAAAGGGTAGGGCTTGTGGAAAATGTGTAATATGGGGCCTCTTTGAAAATAATTTCCAGGGCCTCTTTTGGTTTATAGTCATTTCATCGACAGCCAAAGCATCTAATGCCATACCATCTAAAAAAAGCATTTACAAAAAAAAAATTCAAATGCATTTTTTGTCATTTTTGTTTTAAATGGGGGGTGCCCCCCAAACCCTCTTTTTTTAACCTTTAAAACCCATTTTTATTAAACGAAACCCTTTACCATCTAAAAAAATGCATTAGATGCTTTTATTTTTTTTAGATGTTTTTTTTAGATGGTTTGGCTGTCGATGCTTTGGTTGTCGATGCAATGACCGGATACCGTGTAAAAGTTGTATCCCTGTTTTAACCACCCGTTTACCATTTTCAGTGATTTGGCAGGTGGAGTAGGGACATGGAATGGGATTACAGTGTCTGCCTGCTTTGCCATTCCTTGTCTAAGATGAATGGCTTTGCACTGGTAGGGTATTTTCAAGCTGGCAGAAATGCACTGGGTTACTGTGGAACCCGGCTGCTTTTATTGCCAGATCAAAGCATGATGGTCCCATAGATATTCATAGGAAATGCTTCCTGCATGCAGACATTGTGGGAGCAAGGCAGCCATCACCTCACCACACAAAGGAACAAGAAAACACACGTTTCGTTGCAATTAACACCTCAGGCACTTTGCAGTGCAAATGACAACAACTGCACGAGACCCAAGTGCACACAAGTGCGCTCAGATGTGGTCCCATCCGCGCATTCGTTTAAATTACTCCAACCTGTTTTTAGTTTAAAAAAACAACAAATTACATAACGACCACCTAACTCAATAGTAAACCAAAATTGACAATGCCAATAGTTTTGGCTTTTGTGGAGGCATGGGAAAGGCACTTGCCAGGCACTGCCGTACTGGTATTAATGGCCATCGATGGAAGCAGCTGCAAAATGGTGCGATAATAGCAGGACCTGCCAAATGTCTAATACTTATACACAAGTCGAAACTGTTGGCTTTGCCAATGGTTGTTTTTAACAGCAATTCAGTAAACAACACGCATTGTGCTTATAAAGCGAGTGGCTGAAGGCAGACCTGGGTAAGACTTTTTTATTACACCCACAACACATTTACATCTCCAATTAAGCAATTAACTCCCAGAAGACTTTGAGCACAAAGTGTGATGATAAAGGTGGAAAAAGGTAGCTAAGAAAGTGGGTGGGAATAGCCAAAGGGATTAGCATGGCCATGGGTAGCCAATGTGTGGGAAAATAACCAAACAACGTCTACAACCTTTGTGTCCGTTCTCATTAGCCAATTCTCCGTAGCTGTAGTGTTGGCACGTAGGTGGCCACCTAAAAGCCAAAACTCAAAAGGGAACAGAAAAAGGAGCCCAAAAATACAAATGTTCTTTATGGATCGCACAACACCAGTAGCCACACCCATCCACAGCTGATAGATTAGACCATGGTGGGCCTGATTTACTGAGCGTTTAAATGGGTTTCTCGCATTGGAAATCGTTATTGGAAATCAGGCCCAGTGTCCGTTTATTAGGCAGGAACCACAGGGATGGTCCTAGAAAATGCGCTTAATTTGATCAAGTAAATATTGGTGAAAGCATATCTTTTCTGTCCCCTCTCCATGCACTTATTCAGGTGCGAAATGCCATTGGGCTACCCTGGCTTCGGCCTCCCTGAAATGCGAGTTGAGGGCAAGGCTACCGCAAAGAGGGGAGGTAAGCCTTTCCTGAAACTGGCAGCGTTAAAGTTGTACTGTGTTCTTGCAGAAAAAGAAGTTGCACAAACGCAGCAACATTTAAAAGTTGTTTAGGGGAATACTTAAATATGGGCACATCCATTCACCACTCCAAACCGACCAGAACATACACATTCCAGACGCCACTGTGAAGCATCCAAATTCATACTTCAATTAGGCCACAATACACATATACAGCCATGAAGCAAAGCCACTCATTTAGAGTAAATCAGTGCACGTGGGCCTAATGTATCCTGGCAAATGCCTTTTTTAGGCAAACACCCATTTTATTTTATTTGAAATTTGTATGGTGCCTATATGTTTCCAGGTGCCACAAGACAAGAGAGGGGGTGCGGGGGGGGGGGACAAGGGAATAACAACAAAAAAGAAAGAAATGGTTACATTGGCCTTGTGACAATCCTACCATGCAAGTCCTTGAGAAGGTGGTAAGTGCAGGGGGTCAGAGGGCAGGGGGAGCAGTGCTAGAGTGGGGTGCCCCCAGGGAAGAAGGCTGGGTAGTGCTGGGAGGCCAAAAAGGCAAGCGCCATGGGAAAAAAATGGAGAAAGGGAGAATGAGTGTGGTGGGCAGTCTGCGCCAATTTGGGCTAATCTGGAAAAGGGAGCCAGAGGGCAAGTGCTGGCAAAGGATGCAGGGGGACTGGTGGGGGATGGTCAGGCCCCTGTGTGACTCTAAAGGAACCAGCCCCAGTCATGGCAGCAGAGGGAGTGTTATCACGGGAAGAGGAGAGGGAAGAGGAGAAAAGGAAAGTCTTGAGAAGTTTTCAGAACTTTAGAAGATCTGGCTCAAGTCTGAGAGGAGCAGGGAGGCCGTCCCCGGTGGATGAGCCACCCAGGAAAAGGGATCTACCTCTCACTCTCTGCTTGTAGAAATGTTTGACCTACAGAGTGTTGGAGCCAGAGGACCGAAGGACTCTGGTCGGGAGGTATTTAGGGAGGGACAGCTGGATGTAAAAGATGGCCTTGTGGATGATGCAACAGGTCTTGAATTTAATTCTTGCTGTCACCGGGAGCCAGGGGTGAGATTTTAGGGCTGGGGAGATGCAGTCCCTGGGCTTGAGGCCAAGAATAAGTCTTGCTGTCCAATTCTGGATTAGTTGGAGGGGGCGAAGGGAGGAAAGAGGCAGATTGAGGAAGAGGCTGTTGCAGTAGTCAAGCCTAGAGATAACTAGGGCTCTAGAGACATTGAGCTTCCGGGGGACGGTGAGGAAAGGGAGAATGCCCCTGAGAAGGTGGAGCTGAAAGTGGGACTTCTTTCTCTGCTTGATGTACCTGGGACACTCTTCTGTAATTTTGTATGGCAGGCCCTGCAGCATTGGGTAGATGAAAATAGTATATTAGACTGTAGAGTTATGAATTTGCTGATTAGGGAAGCCTCTACCAAAGGTAATCTGGGCTTGTACATAATATATGTGGACTTCAAGGCTGCATTTGACAGCGTATGTCGCCTGCAACTATTGCAGAGACTGCGTAATTATGGCTGCCGGAATGGCTGATCTCAATCCTGAGACTTCTCCATAAGAACAACTATGGGCGAATAAGACTAACAAGTGCAGGTCTACTCTCAGTGGCTGTGCAGATCAACAGGGGTGTCAGGCAAGGGTGAGTACTGGCCTCTGTTTAATTTATACCTGGCACATCTACCCGCATACCTGCTTGCCATTTCAGGCTGCTTTGTAAAAATGGGTGACACTGCTGGACCGCACCATTTGTGGAGTAAAAAATAAGCTCACAGCCCTCATGGAATATGCAAAAGAAAATGGGCTGGTAATTAACATTCCAAAAACAAAAATGATGGTCATCTCCAGCAGGTACTTTAGTAAAGTAAGCATTGCTACCGACATGCAAACTATTGAATATGTCCCAACTCACCTATATTTAGATATACCACTGCAGTCAGACAGTGACTATAGACCACTTATTGCCGGTAAACAGATCAAAGCCAGGTAGCTTACATTTGCTATCAATACATTTGTGCATCATACTGTGGGCTTCTCTGTGGAAGGGATTATAAGGTTATGCAAACACAGTTTTGCCCCGGCTATATCATATGGTCCAGAAGCCCTCCGACTGCCCGATCTAACATGTCTAAATATAATTGAGGGTTTCTTCTGGAGGACGGTCCTGAAGCTGCCCCTGTCAACACCAATGGCTTACATCTGCTTGGAGTTGGGCTTGGTGTCTTTATCTAGCCAGGCCCTGATCAAATTATCGATTAATTCCAAACCTTCCAGCCATCACCTCTTTGTTTTTGCAAAGAGGCATACTCTACATTAAGTTGAGAACTGGTCCTAAGTGTCTGACCCTTAAAATCTTGGGCAAAAACCCGGGGCTAGGCGGGAATGCAACACCAAGTGGGACGACTTTAATAAACTAAATAAGGCATGTTTTACCATGATTGATTGGCACCCAGACTTTGCACGGGACACAAAGTTTGAAACATTGAAATTCTTGTTTAAGAATAAGTTACAGTAATGGGACTGGATAAACAACTACACCCAATTAGCATCATTATACAACTTTAAGTATCTTGAGAATACTGTACATTGATACCTCAAGACTCAGCATTATCTACTGAGATGCCCTAGCCCTGCTGTATGAAATTTTAGATTACGTCTTTCGAACCAATCAGCTCTCTGTGCTGGCACTGCATGTGGGCCGCCTGAAAAATCAGGAATAGGACGAAACTACTGAGGTGGAAAAGTCTAACCTCCATTTATTCGCATATGTATATGCGGGGGGGGTAGAGTTAATAGAAATGTATAGGTGTAAGGTGGAGGCCTGTGGGGGGTCTCCCCCCACATATATATATATATGCAAGAAAATGGTGGGGGCGTAAAAAAAGAATTTTGGTGGTCAGACTTTTTGACTCTGTAATTTCACACATATCCGAAAATCACTGAACAAAACAAAATATTTACGATGTGTATGCTAGAATCCAATGTCGAAACCCCTAGACATGTCATGACAGCATGCCCAAGGGGGCGTCCCTTTATATGACTGTGCTGGAGCAGTTTGTGGGGCACTTTGATGTACTCAAGTCTGACACTTTTTGGGCCTACTGTCTGAATTCCGACTCAGAGGGGTTCACATGAGCTATTTTAAATCTGGAGTGTAATGATGGATATACTGAGGGCCTGACCATGGTTACACTTATGTTGCACCTCTACACCGATGATTGATGACAACCGATTTATCGCCTAATGTTGACAGAAATGCTGGAAATGTCTTAAATGTTTTAAATGTTTTATATGTGTTTTAAATGTCAAACATTTTTAAATGCCAATTGTTTAAACATTTAAAATGTGTGCATGAATCCTTATAATGGTCAATTATTAATTTTGTCTGAATCATTTTGTAAAGGTCCTTAACTGAATCAAAACAATTACATAAATAAAAAAATAACAAATTGTGTTCTCCGGCTAGAAACTTGAAGGGCGTGTTCTGGCAGAATATGGGACAGGTTTAAACGGATCGAATGAGCAGATTCACACACCGCCATCTGTGAACTAAGTAAGCATGTGCAAGAGCTCTTTTTCTAACAAATTGTTAGGCAGAAACCATTATTTACAGCAGAGGCTTTTTAGAGATAGAGGGAAACAAAGACACCTCCACATGAATGCGTATTAAAAAAATACAACCTGTGATGTCTCAATATACAAAATGAACATCATTTATACTATAGCATTAACCAGGAGCCTAAGGGCAATGCATGAATTCACATTTAAGGCACACTGTTTGAATGTATTTGAAAAATAAAGCCATTTTGCGATTATGTGCACTGCACTAGCACAGTCGTACGCGTATGAATGAGCCAAGTTCACTGGCAGCTAAGCCCTGCATATGAGGTCAAGAGCCAGGACAACGATGACTCATTGGAATAGGAAAATGGCGTGCAAGTAAAGGTTCCACCGAGCAGAATTAAAAAATGTAACATAGATCATAATGTTAAAGAATAGTGTTTTTGGTGCCAACCTGAAGAGGAGTCGGATGGAACTAAAAAGTTATATTGTATGTGTCACATAGAATGCATCACACACAGATGGTTGGTTCCAAAAACTGCATTCATACCACTCCACTCGTACGACAACCGAGGCAAGCAATGGAAATTGCAATCTAATTAGCTACATGTGTCTAATGTTTTTCGACCAATCCTAACTTGTGTGAAACAAAATGACTTCATTAGAGATGAGCGAACCTGTACATCTGATGCTGCACCACATGCTTAGAATAGGCCAATGAAAATGTATAATGAGTAGAACCATTTATATCATTATTTACACCAGCCAATCAAGAAGACGCAGTGCTCAGAATGGTTGGCGTTTGCTTTCTGTACAACTTAATATATGACTGTACTCACAACATTACAAGATGAATGTGAATAATTCCCTGCTTAAGCAGTTTGCAATAAATCATTTTTGGTTTTGTTTTGTATCCCCGGCCTTGCATTTTTTGGCTTTTTGAGTACTTTTACTGGCAGAAGAAAAGGACCTTTGTCATACAGTTGCTAGTTTCAAGAAAGGCTTCCATCGCCCCTCTGCCTTACAAACATCAGCCCGCTCCCCATGAATGCGAGCCAATACATAACAATGATATGTGCTATTTCACATCCGGAGGGAGATGGCTGGTGTGCACACTTTCTTGAGCAGAAAAGCGAGGGAACCTTTCCTGAAACTAGTGGTGTTAAACAGTGATGCATGTTAGTTTATTATGTATGTATGTGTGCAAGGAGTGTGTATATGTACTATGACTGTATGATGTATGGGTGGATGCATGCGTGTGTGAATGAGCAAGTGTACAGTGAATGGAGGCGCAAGTGAATGGTATGTTTAAATGAATGAATGAATGTTGTGTAATTGTATGTGTGCACTTATGTGTAGTGCTGTGCCGAGGAGATGATTTTGGTGTTTAGTTGGTGGGATGTGGGTGGATGGGCGTGGGGGTAGGTGGAGGAGAGATGGGTGGGGTGTGGGAAGGGGTAGGAATTTTTTTTACTAAACGTGACATTTTATTGGGCATCCATGATAAATTAAGCATGATATGAATCATGTGGCTAAAATGGCATTTTGGCATTTTGGTGCAGCGGGTTTAGTCATGTATTACTGTGGCATGACTATTTGTTTTTAATGAGCATCTATAATATGATATGATATGCCATTTATAATGCACCTGTACACAAGTGTTTCTAGGCACAATAAAGTAGACATAACCTGTTATTATGTACCTAGAATGGCATTTTGGTGCAGTCAGTCTAGCCATTTCTTTCTGTGGCTTGACTTGTTTTACTGGGTATCACTTGTTAGGTAAGTGTTGTTACATATCTAGACCGTCTCCATTGTGTAGCCACTTTAGACGCTTTTTCTTATTGTTACATGTTCTTATGTGGAGATACTGCCATACATTGGCAGATCCCGCATGGACATATTTTCTTATAGTATCATTACTGGCATTATGCGTAATTCAAACATTAGTATGTTCATATATGGAAATATTGGCATATTTCGGTGAAGTCAGAATGGAAATGCATGGGCATAGCCAGTGTGACGAATCACTAGATGTCGCCACTTCTCCCTGAGAGGGAGACTTTTCCCACAAGGCCGAGCAGGTGAGGCCGCTACCCCATATTCCCCCTGGGGGTGGTACAAAGCAGGAGGATCTCATGTGGAGGGGCTCCCCTTCTAGGGACAACGGCGACCATCTGGGGTAAAACCCTTATAAGAAAGTCTCACATCACCACATCCTGGCCCCTCTTTCTTATACTAACCTCTTTCTAGACAGCAGATCAATGTATTGTTGTAAAATAGTAAACTGGAGTGTCCTTAAAAGCAGTAAGACAAAGACGAGAGATGGCAATCCAAGCAATCCAAGTACTGGGACAAGCCAGCCCTGCAGAGTTATGAACATGGATTTTGTAAAAGTGTGGAAGGACTTATACAGTGGGCCCAAAACAGGCTGGCAACATTATATGAAAATGAACAACAGACTTACATTGTTTCTATACCAAAGACTCACCAGGTTTCAAAGCGTGCCTTACACCAAAGAGTCAATATTCATATGTTTGTTGCTTTAAACACATTACATTGTATTCAATCATTTCAAGTTTGTACAATGGTGTGAGAAAAAAATAGCTTGCCGACACGTGTTTCGAGCTTTCCTCATCACCAGGGCATGCTGCCGGCAGGGACGCACAGAGTGCAGGAGGGTCTATGGAGCACACCACAAGGGTCTCTGGGCTGAGGAAAAGACAAAGAAGGGTCTGTGGCCCTGAGAAACTGACAAAAGAATTAAAAGGAAAGCTTTCTAATTGGGGTGGTCAAGTAAATCCCACCGACCATCAGGGAAGGGTAAAAAAGACCCGAAGAAGTCGCATTACGGATCATTTTCCTCGTGCCAGTCCTCGGCAGGAGAGTGAACCAAGGGGTCCGGATAAAAGATGAGAACCAAAGGTTGTGGGCAAAACACAAAAAATCTTCAATATGAGAAGTCCTCTTCTTTGTTACAGTACTGGGCAGAGGAGGGAGCTAGGTAGCTAAAGTGCAAAGAAGAGAAGACGAAAAGGAAGATCCAGGGGAAGGGAGTCATTCCCGCTGGACTTGGTGATAGTGGCAAATCCTACCAGGAGAAGACAGTCATTCTCCTGGTACTCACCAACCAGGTCACATTGTTAAGAAGCCAGGGGAAGGGAGGCATGCCCCCTCGCTAGTTTTGTGAACTATAAATTGAGGATTTTCAACCAGGGGAAGAGAGTCATTCCCGCTGGTTTTTGGCTGGAAGAAGAAAACCCTTGTTTGATTTGTGACTTTTTGGAATCTAATACCAGGAGGAGGGAGTCGTTCTCCTGGGAATGGAACTTTAAGTTGTTAAGAGTTTAGCTTGAAGTGTAAGGGACAGAGATAGGATTTGACACACGATGGTGGACACTTTACATTACGGACATTCTGACAGCCCCATTAGTAGTTTAGTTGAGGCAGGGAAACCCCTCTTAGAGGCAAAGTTAGGTTTTCCCTTGCTTTTTATTTGGGTAATAAACGTCTATAGCCCCAAACATTTCACCTGTGTGTCAGTCTCCACCGTCTGCACCCTTACACGCTTGTGAACATGTTTTAATTCTGGCACATAATGCTATACTGAACAGAAATGTAAGGTTTGTATCTCATGCGGTAGTTGTATTAGCGGCAAACTTTACTACCATGTCGTCCCCTGTGGGTTCCTTTTGCTTGCCTGATCGGACACCTGGGCTTTAGCTATAAAAATCATTAAAGCAACTAAATGTGTATTATTTCTTTAAATCCAATAGCTTGGTCATTCTCGCTGGCATATTGTGCTTAAAATGTACCATTTGATAGTTGGTTCCCACGCCAGACAACCCACAGAGGGGGCAGAGCCTCCAAGTTTGTCCTCCCCTGTTTCTGAAGGGACCCCTTCCATCACCAGTTAGCTCTTCACGCCCAAAATGTAGGTTTCGTTGCACCCCTGCCCTCATTTTTCAGCCTGCCTCTCCTGCCTCTTCCTAAGACTCCGCCATTTTGCAGGCACGCGCCAGCCTTTACTTCCGTTCCGAGTCACTCGAGGATAAAGCGGTGCTTGACTCAGCTCCTGGCGGGACTCTCCCCACCTGTGTACACAGTGGACCGTACACTGCTCGCGGCGCTGTGGGTTAAAATTAAAAAAGACTAGACTCCCTCACACAGGAGGGGATATGTGAGGCTTATTTCATTTATCTACACCGCGGCCCTCGGATAATAAAACGAGGCGTCTGTGGTGTTATTGAAATCACCACAATAACCTCAGCGGTGCACTTGCCACAGTGGGCCAGTGAGACGCTTGCAGGCGGTCAATACCCCAAAATACCTTTAATATCTGCCTCTAGACCTACTGGCATAAAAACGTTAAAATGTATGTATTTGACAGTAGTCAAAGTGGGCGGGAGCGGTTGGGAACGGTCCTTCTCTACTTGTTTATTACGTTTTAATGTTCTTATATTTTTATTTTAAAAAGAAACCGTTCCGGAATGGTTTAGTTTTAAGATAAAAGTATAGGAAGAAGTTGAAACTTGCACTGAACATTCTCTTAAACAGCAGGCGCCGGTGTTTGGGGGGTTTGTATTGTGCGTAGGAGGGGGCGAGGGATGGGATTTGTGGAGAGCGGGGGCAGGCCAGTAGGGAACATAGTTGCACTACTAATTTTCGTACACTGTGACCAGTGTTGAAGTAACATAATTCTGTGACTGTGACAAGAGGCACAGTTAATTACTGTGCGAGGTGCTGTGCAGAAATTAAAACACATGTGGGGCGCACTGTTTTGCATATGGATTGTCATCATAGAATGTGACATCCCAAACAATAATGTAACAGGGAGTAGCATCAGTCTTTCATACCCTAGAGCACCACAGGATATTAAATTACTGCATTAGTTAATGACACATAACTGCAATCTGCAATAAATGAACGGTCATCATTAGTATTATAAATAGATCAATACCCAGGGTGACACTTTTTTAAATAGTGCACGATGTGAACTACATTACTTTTAGGGATCCCGAATTATGGTAGACAAGGTACAGTACAGTGAAAGCAAATGGGTTGGCCAGAATCATATACTTTAGTGAGGTGAGGATTTGCGTGCAGTCCACACTTGTCCACATATCTTCTCAGTTCTGATTGGAACGTGTTACGGTTTGGCTTTCAGAAAAATGCTGTCTTAAAGATATGACTTGATTGAAAAGTACGCCAATCACACAATAAACAAAGCTGACAAATATATAAGTCCTTATGGAAATATGTTAAGTGAAAAGAATGTGATTTTAGTTGTATTTCACCAGCTTGAATACTACAAGTACCAGAATGCAAAGTAATGCAAGCATATAAATAGACTCCTTTGAACCAAACCCAAATTTACCACAACAATGGTACACCTAAAAGGGCTGACGTGCACCTAATCACAAAGGATTCTTCCCCACGGCATACAACCCTCGCTGTGTTTCCAATATGTCTTTCCTGCTTTCCCATATCTTATCTTCCTCGCACTCCTTTCCGCTCCTCTAGCAGACAGGGAGAGTGGATCGGCAGGGACATGCAGCGGAAGGCGAGAGTCTCGGGGGATAGCTCAGCGGCAACGTGCTCGCCTTGGAAGCAAGACGACACCGAGCAACACAGGTTCGACCCCCGGATCCGCGCTTAGAAACCTCTGGGTATTAAGCGCGTTATAAATAACCTATCATTTCATATCATATCATATAGGCCGGCCAGGCGGTGGGAAGCAGCTGCTCCAGACTCCACTTTTAAGGCCATCTAGTTCGCTGGGGGCAGCTGATGACGGTGGGCCCATTGGCATAGGGCTGTGGGTGACTGCAAAGCAGCGGTGTGTCCAGACTCTTTTGACTGGGGAGGCCCATGCGGTCACTAATGTATGCAGGGGTGGCATGAAGTAGGAGCGCACACACACATAATGATCATAGTTTAGGATAATGGGGTGCACCTGGGGTAGCCAATCAGATTCCAGGGGTAGCATGTGCCACCCCAGACCACTCCCTGCACACTTCACAGCTGCAAAGACGTCCCACGTCTAGCGCTAGCCCTGCTTTCATGGTTCTGAACCAAGAAGCTGTGGCGGAAGTGAGCACAGCATGCTTGCTGCACCTGCTGGGTGAACAGCTCACAAGTTAAGCGCTCACGACGGCTCTGGCATAGGGCAATCCTACAATTTGTCAAATGTAACCTTTGGCAAGGTGACCTCAGCCCTTTACCCTTCTGATGCTGATCAATTGAATGGCATTGCATCGGACGATAGTACAGCTGCTGTTACAGTGCCTAGAAGAGGAAAGGCTCTGGCATGTAGCGTTATAAAAAATCTGATGATGCTAATGTTAATGTTAAAGGATATTTGTACCGCGCACTATCAGAACCGGGATGGTCCTCCGGCGCTCTGGCGGTTCTGAAAAAGGGAGGGGGGGTGAGTTAGTGGGAATAAGCTGGAAAAGTGCAAGAGAGCAGTGATGTGCTGTTGGCAGGCTCAACCCGGAAACTCAGTTGGCTGGGCTTGGGGTGTTTTCCGGTCGGTAGTCGTTGTGTGCTGTTGTGCGAGTCTATGTGAGGTTTGTTTTGTTATTGCAGTGTAGTGAAGTTTCTGTGGATTGTTGTGTTATAGGCTTGTGGTTGTGTTTGGTTAGAGTTTGAGAATTGTATGCAGAGGGGTGCAATTGTTATTGGATTGGTTAATTGGGCAAATGCTAACAATCACAATTCTATCTAAGTGTGGCATATGCTGACCTTCATGATCCCATCTGGTTCCGACGCCGGCTAATGTTCACGATTATGTCTAGATGCAACGCCGGCTAACGTTCACGATTGCGTCCAGATGCGACACCAGCTAATGTTCACGATTATGTCTAGATGCAACGCCGGCTAACGTTCACGATTGCGTCCAGATGCGATGCCGCCTAATGTTTACGATTACATCTAGATGCAACGCCGGCTAACTTTCACGATTGCGTACAGATGCGATGCCGGCTAAAGTTCACGATTACGTCTAGGTGTGGCGCATGCTAATATTCACAATTCCATCTAAGTCTGGCATGTGCTAATGATCAGAATTCCTGATGCAGTCTAGATTTGGCACAGGCTAACAATCGCTATATCCGATCTGGCAGATGAGTCGTTTTTCAGGATCCTACTTACAAGAGCCACGAAGAAAGATGGGTAAAAGGGCATGTTGCCGGTTTCTCCATCTGCCAGAAGGATTGGCAACAATAGCTACATATATTCTGTGGTGATGTGGAAAACACTATCGATTCGTGTTAACATTGAGATACTTTGTACGACAAACAATCATTCGATTGACAACAATTCTGCCCCCGAAAATATTGTTCATTTGAAAATGGGGGATGCCGTGGTGTCGAGTCAGGAGAAAAGGCAGGACTATTTGCACTGCCCCCTGTCTGGTCTGGATCAGGACGCGGCCCGTTTACTCATATTTTGAGAATGAGGACAGCAGACCCTTTCTTTTTCTCCAGGTGACCTCTGGGAGGAGGTCTACTGGTCACTTCCCGCCTTTTAGATGAGATGTGGAGAAATCTGGTCTGTAGACCTAACCTCCAGGGATCATGGGGGCCCATTTCAATATGATGTTTGGGGCCACCTTGCCTATAGTTGGCAAAAGAGACTGAGGCACACGTGGGGTGCTTAAATAATGCATAGAAAAGAACGCAGCAAGGATGTCAATGGCTGCAGATTGTGATGGGGCAGGCAGCTAGCGGGAAGCTGAAACACTAAACGCCCACTGAAAAGCTAGTCATTTCTCTTTGTCAGCAAGGTGCTAATGCAGTCGAACCCGTAGTGGATGCCAGCAGGTCAGACAGTGGCGTGCGCTCTGCAAAGTGCACATTTAAAGTCGAGGATTAAGCTTCATTCAAGACTTTACATGTAAGCTTTTCCACGCTCGCGCTACAGGCTGCTGCCACCTTTATGGCTGGCTTTGCCGGCTGCTGTCACCTTAATTATTAAGGTGACAGCAGCCAGCACAGGCAGCCTGTAAGGTGCGCGTGGCAACGAGCATATTTAATATCACAAATTAAAGAAATATGTTGCTGCATAGTTGCTGTATACTAAGACTGCCTACATAGGATATGCTGCTTGGGACCATTAAGGCTTGGGTTCCTTTTGAACTGAAAAACCTGGAAGGCCCTGACGCCGACTCTGCCCCCAAGTCGTGAATGAAGTGAAAAAAGTGTAAAAGTGAATTTCAACTGAAATGTCCTCACTCATGTGTCTAATACAAATGAAAATACTCATAATGGGGTGGTATTCTAAGAGAAATTATTTTATTTCTTCAAACAAGCTGCATTAGCCGCACAGTATGCTGGGTAATACCCTTTATCAAGAGTTGAGCTTAACACATCAGATTTTATTTTGAGTAAATTGCCTCACTCCAAAGTATTGTACTTATTTATTTTACTGTTTTTTTTATGACGCGCCTAATACCGTACTTGAGTTTGGTTTCTAAGCGCGGATCCGGGATTCAAACCCCTGTTGCTCTGCGTGGTCTTGCTTCCAAGACCAGCGCGTTGCCCCTTACATTTTAAAAAAAAAAAACATATTGCCCTCTCTCAGAGGCCGGGCACTAAAGGATACAGCATTCGACCACTTTTCAGGGAAAGGCGCCATCATTCCTTTACTTTATGACCCCCAGAGCACCATTCCAGGATGCTTATTGTACAATCCTCATTGATGAAATGCTCCTGCAGCTTAAAGTGTTACATTTAAAAGCAATGAAGTCTAAAGATCGGGCCTATCTTTGGCAAATAGTGGGCTGCTACATTGTGGGCACGCTAATGGCACTGTGTGGTCTTTAAGGAAACCGTCAATACAATGTAGGTGTGCAGTAAATGTTCACTACACAATGGGGTTCAATGCTGCCCTGATGCTTTGTTAATCAATGGACACTCTGCAATAGGACATGGTGGCGGTGTGGCGTAATGACGTCACAAGACCATCAACAGGGGAAGCATAGCTCAGTGGGAACGCACTCGTCTTGGAAGCAAGACGACGCAGGGCAACACAGGTTCGAATCATGGGACCGCGCTTAGAAACCTCTTCGGTATTAAGTGTGTTATAAAAAACAATTATAATTAATTATAATTAATAATAGATAAGACCGAACTTGAAGAGTCTCAGGCGAAACTGTGGTAAGACAAACATGTTCATATGTGACACTAAACAAGAAGTCATAGATCAAATGGAATGTTGCACAAGGTGGTCAAAATCGTGAAAATAGATTTAAGTGACAATGCTGGATAAAAATCACCAAAAAGTACTGCCTCCTATTAAATTAACGTGATAGATAAATAAATACATGTCAATAAATGAAATATAAAGAAAATAATAAAGATACTTGTGCATAACAAATGTACTCCAATATGGAATAATGCCGAGGAAAAAGAAGATTACCGAGAAACAAACAAAGCTTTCTGAACCGGGACATGTTTAAGTCCAAAACAAAATAGAATAATAAGCAAGGACTTGATACATGTAATAAAAAAAAAGCTGTGGCAATGATACAAAATTAATTGGTTAACAAATGTTCATAAAAAACGTGATCAATATATCCGAGTCTATATAATATAAAGAATTTAGAAGAAAAGGGAATTATTTGTCGATGATCATTCCGGAATTACAGAGTCCTCAAGTCATGGTTACGATGACGACTGCATCTAAAGCGGTTTGTAACCAAGAGGCGCCTTTCTTTCATAATAATCTAGGCGTTTCTATGCAGGATTTCACTTGAGTGCGCTCAATTATGCCCCATCACAACCACTAGAAAACCTCTCTCTCACTGCTCCATCTTCCCAATTACCCTTATTGATGTTAGATATTGGCAATTCTTACAACTTGTGAGAAACAGAAAATAATGCCTTCCACGTTCAATGTATTCCCAGCCAAGCCTATTCAAAGTCAAGCTCTTGTAACATAGTATCGGATCCACAATGATACACAATTAATTCATCATTGGTCTCTGAAGTAGTTTCAAACTTGCCGGGAAAAAAAAGTGCTTTCGTAAGCCCCCTTTTAAAAAAGACCAATGCTGATATTGGCTACTTCTCAAACTATCCTCCTTTGTCAAATTTCCTGTATCCCCTCAAGTCATTTGAAAAAGCAGCCACTCTTCATCTACGCTCCTTTCTAGAATTTCACAAACCTTTGGATTTCTATCCGACAAGCAATCGTCCTGCAAGAGGATAGGAGTCAATTCTGATATCAGTCTTGTATGATCTTGGGGGATGTTATTTCCAGACGAACACAGGGGGACCCCTGCTCCCTCCTTCTTCCCTTCACTCTGGTATTCCTGCCTTGGCACACCCTCCGTCCTGGAGGATCGCACTTACTCCTAACGTGGCCCCTGGCCTTGTAGCACTCATCAACCCAAGCACTTCATCTGAGGCTTACCCATGAGCCCGGACTCCCCAGCACTTGCGCCCTCTGCCCTTTCCTTGTGCTGCACTTGCACGTTCGCACAAGGCATAGTAGGTTCTGGCGTGTAGTGCATTACAGTTGATAGGAAGACCATTCCTCAGCTGTCTGCTTAAGTCCTCGTACATCAGATGTTCACATGGGGCCATGCAGGGTCCCATAGTGTTCTGCTCTTCCGCCTCGCTCCTTTTGAACGTATACACCCTGTCTCTCCTTGCTCCACTTTGAAGCTTTGGAGACGATTTCTATAACGATGTGCATCAGATGCAGCCGAATGTGGCACGATCAGATGTTGGCGTGCCCGCCCCTTCTTGCCTGTGGGCTGTTGATAGCTGAATGGCCAGCGACCTCCTGAAGATGAACCAGAGCAAAAGAGAGATTTTGATTGTTGGACTGAAACCCAATCCCTGGTGTCATCCTTCCAGATGGCCAAATTTGGCTCTCTACAACTCTACAAAATTGAACAATTGCAACTTTTTGAAGTAGCATTCACTACATAATTCAGTACATAATAGGCGTCTCCAGGCTGAGTGAATGTTTCATTGAGCACTTTTCCATTTCAGCCTTTGTATCGTGACGGTGCGTACATCAGGTATCCTGGATGATGCCTTTAACCTCATAAACTAACTTATATGAACACAACTAACCTCATAAACTAACTTATATGAACACAACTAAACGTCTTTCTGTGAAATTAAGTGGTGTCCGCTCCTCAAATCGAATTTTGTGGAACTTGGCAGCTCCCCTGATCCCTCTCCACAGGCAATAAAAGCTTGGAATTATCAGTGACAGGAAACTGTGTTGATGATGCCACAAATTGCCTTGAGAGTGAAAATAGACTGAGGGCACTTCAGAACTCTGAACAGTATTCTGCCATTGTTGTGATGGGAGCTATGCTATTCAAGCATGAGTACTATCAAGAATTGACTACACACATGCTCTGTATTCAGCCTACCGTGATGCAGTGCCTGCAGCGACCTCAAGTCACTGCTGCTCAGCATCACTGGAACTAAACACAGCGACTCTATCACCCACCTGGAACTAAGCACAGTGACTCTATCACTCGCCTGGAACTAAGCACAGCGACTCTATCATTCGCCTGGAACTAAGCACAGCAACTCTATCACTTGCCTAGAACCAAGCATAGCAGCTCTATCACTTTCCTGGAACTAAGCACAGTGACTCAATCACTCGCCTGGAACTAAGCACAGCGACTATCACTCCCATGGAACTAAGCACAGCGACTCTATCACTCGCCTGGAACTAAGCACAGCGACTCTATCACTCGCCTGGAACTAAGCACAGTGACTCTATCCCTCGCCTGGAGCTAAGCACAGTGACTATCACTCACCTGGAACTAAGCACAGCGACTCTATCATTCGCCTGGAACTAAGCACAGCAACTCTATCACTTGCCTAGAACCAAGCATAGCAGCTCTATCACTTTCCTGGAACTAAGCACAGCAACTCTATCACTCGCCTGGAACTAAGCACAGCGACTCTATCACTCACCTGGAACTAAGCACAGCGACTCTATCACTCACCTGGAACTAAGCACAGCAACTCTATCATTCGCCTGAAACTAAGCACAGCAACTCTATCACTTTCCTGCAACTAAGCACAACGACTCTATCACTCCCCTGGAACTAAGCACAGCGACTCTATCACTCACCTGGAACTAAGCACAGCGACTCTATCACTTGCCTGAAACTAAGCACAGCGACTATCACTCGCCTGGAACTAAGCACAGCGACTCTATCACTCCCCTGGAACTAAGCACAGCGACTCTATCACTCACCTGGAACTAAGCACAGCGACTCTATCACTTGCCTGAAACTAAGCACAGCGACTATCACTCGCCTGGAACTAAGCACAGCGACTCTATCACTCGCCTGGAACTAAGCACAGCGACTCTATCACTCACCTGGAACTAAGCACATTATCCCCAAAAATAAAAATAGGGGGGAAAAATACTAACAACAAAAAATAGGAAACACACACATGGGGTGGGGTGCCTGTCCCCCTGTTTTCTGCCTCACGGCGCTATGATATGTTTGGACAAGTAATGCACGTAGTACCACAGGGAAAAACCCTATTATTACTGCGCGATCTGAAGAGGAACACATGTATATTTTAATGTGCACGAATAACCTTGTGCAAAGAAGTATTTATTATGAAAACTTTTTTTTTTTACATTTAACATTTTTTACCCACTTATAAAATCCTCCCATTAAGAATGGGACTTATTTTTGTATTCCCCCAAAATTAATTTTTAGCTCCAAACTTTAAAAATAGGTAGTAAAATACACCCACTTCAAAATCTTATCTGGAGCAGTGGATAGGAACCACTTTCATTCGTGATAAATTAATCTGCCACCCTGCATTGAATGATTGAGTTTGTATGCCTATCGAGCCTATACATGTGCCTATATGCCTATCCAGCCGATAAATGTGCCTATATGCCTATCGGGCCTATATGTATGTGCCTATATGCCTATCGAGCCTATACATGTGCCTATCCAGCCTATATATGTGCCTATATGCCTATCGGGCCTATATGTATGTGCCTATATGCCTATCGAGCCTATACATGTGTCTATATGCCTATCCAGCCTATAAATGTGCCTATATGCCTATCGGGCCTATATGTATGTGCCTATATGCCTATCAAGCCTATACAGGTGCCTATATGCCTATCCAGCCGATAAATGTGCCTATATGCCTATCGGGCCTATATGTATGTGCCTATATGCCTATCGAGCCTATACATGTGCCTATCCAGCCTATATATGTGCCTATATGCCTATCGGGCCTATATGTATGTGCCTATATGCCTATCGAGCCTATACATGTGTCTATATGCCTATCCAGCCTATAAATGTGCCCATATGCCTATCGGGCCTATATGTATGTGCCTATATGCCTATCGAGCCTATAAATGTGCCTATATGCCTATCGGGCCTATATGTGTGTGCCTATATGCCTATCGAGCCTATACATGTGCCTATCCAGCCTATATATGTGCCTATATGCCTATTGGGCCTATATGTATGTGCCTATATGCCTATCGAGCCTATACATGTGCCTATATGCCTATCAAAACCTATATATGTGCCTATTGAGCCTATACAGACTAGAGCCAGAGTGAGATGAAGATAGGTTTTATCACGTGGCAATCTCAAGTAGAGGGTCTGCCCGGTTTCTAGTTTCTAGCACCAGGTGGCCACTTGTGGTATTCGCAGCACTTTATAAAACACCAAAAATAACATAGCACAGGGGCACGCAACCTGCGGCCGCCCAGATGTTTTGGACTACAACTCCCATGGACTATGCAGGCTGCAGCTGATGGGAGTCGTAGTGCCAAACATCTAGAGAGCCAAGGTTTGCAAACCCCTAAAGAGCAAAAAGTTTCTTGATGGCACAGAAGTTGAGTTTGTTCAGCATGAGTTAATCTGGAAGGTTTAAAGTGCCAATACAATCACTTCAAGAAAAATCCCTCTGTGCACTGTATGCCACCAAAAACCCTCTAGCCTACTTCCGTCGACTAGCAAGGAATGCTAACGCTGTTTGATAGAACTATTTCCAAAATCCTAGTATATGGAAGTGAGGTATGGAGTCCCACACTATTAAAAAAAAATGAGTAGGAAGACTGTGGCAAATCAGCCTCAGAAATCCATCCACAAAGTGTGCATGGAAACGGCCTAATTCAAGGATGGGGAGCAGAGCAAGGGAGACTCACTCCCCAGGCTGCTCAACATCCAAAAGTGCATTTATACATTCTAGTTCCATATTAAGAGCAGAAACACAAACACCCTCAACTAGCCGGCCTTGCATGACCAACCAGTTAAACTCTAATCAAGCCTTTAAACAACATATAACAGTACTGTGCCCTTTCAGCAGCACCGCCCCAAAGATTCACAGCAAAGGACACCAAAGACAGGAGGACACATTGGGTAGAGACTTTGACGGCTACAAAGAAGCAATGCACAGTGCTCGGGAAAGTAGAACTAGGACAACAGAAGCTAGAACGCTAGAGTCCACTGGGGCAAAATGTAACACGGGCAGAGGGCTTAATCTTAGTGAAGAAACATGAACCCCAGGCAAACACTCCCAAAATACAGACGCAGTGACAGTCAGCTGGCGACACTGTCTCCGGCGCGGGAAGTGTTCGAAAGTAAAACTCCTCCTCGGGCAAACACCAGAATTAGCCGAAGCAGCAGCAGAATACACCAATGCGTGTCACGAAAGAAGAAATAGTGCAAGTAAGATTGACCTTTTGAAAATCTTAAAAACAAAATAGTGCCTACCAAAGAGAATGTCATCTTTTTACATATCCTATATATTTACTTTGGCAACACTTGTCAAATGTGTCTTGTGTGAGGAACCCGAAGGCGCATTCCCCCGGTATCCTCTTCTCAATTGGCCAGAGAAGGGCCATTATTCTTGCATCCTGACCCTGGAGGTGGATATGCGAGGCAGGATCACCTGGTTGGAGGAGATTTGGTGAATGGAGAGGGGGTGTCCTTAGGTGAGACATGGCATCCCCCATTTTCCTTTCATCATGAACCCTCCATCCCTCAAGCCTTCGTAGCCTTTTGCCAGCCCTTTCCCTATGATTCCCCAAAAGCATCCCCCAAATTGTATCAGTCTGGTACTGGGATGAAGGAGAGGACAACTAGACCAACACATCCTCATTTAATGAAAACGAACAAACATCAGCCCCAACCAAATACTGAGACGAGGACAACAAGAGCAACACAGGACTACCACTTTGCAGGTTAGCGGTCTAGACTTTTTTTGCAGTAGAAATGGAGGCGGGAGCTTAAAAACTGGAAGCCCGACACAAACTGAGTCGGCTGTGGCACAGTCAGCTGTGGAAGCACAGTCACCTGCATGCAGGGAGACCGCTGCAGTATGGTGAAGTGGCAGGAGGAGCAGTGGAGGTCTGTGAAGTAGTGCTGAGTGCATGCATTCGGAAGCGGTAGCAGAAGAAGCTGGAGACTGGTGGCAAGCCGTGATAAGGAGGCTGGCCAGAGCGAGGCAATCGGTCTTAAGTATCCTGCTTTTCTGTGGAAACATTGCTGGGTGTGTGCGAGCCAGAAGGAGAGTGCCAGGAGAATACACAAGCAACTGCACAGAGAAATAAGGAACCCGCGGCAGCGCAAGGACTCGCGAGAAGCCGTAAGTCTGACTGGTGAATGAAACCAGAGAGGGGGAACACCGTGCTGGCAGACAGTGATGGTGAATGAATCGAAAGCACATTTTGAATAGCGAACAAATTGAGAGCAATTTAAAGTACATTTTGAATACTAAACACATTGAAAGCAAGCTAAAGCAAATTGTGAATATCAAACAAATTGAAAGCAAGTTGGAAGGACTTTAACATATTGAAAGGAGTGAAAGAAAGATTGTGAACTGTACTGAAAGGAAAGTTTTGAACCCCATGAAAATAATGAATTGCATTAACTGAAACGAGTGCTAGTAAAGGCAAGAGAACACAAGAAGTTGAATGTAGGGCTTGAGAAAATCAACACTGGTCACAGCAAAGAGAGTGCAAGGAATTGTAAATTATAAGGAAACAAGCAATGGCAAGAGCCAAGGAAATATAAGGAGGTGTAACAGGTGCAAGGTGGTTGTACAGACCACAATACAGTGTCAGGGGAGTGTGACACATGTCACTGAGGCACCCCTCACTGCTGAGGAGAAGCAGTATACTGATGTCAAGGGAAAAGCAGTCACGGTTGCGTGACCTGTAATGGGTGGATTGTGTGGTCCGACAACTGCACCTAGACCGGGCACCCCTGAATGGAAGGCCTCTGAAAACACCTACAAAGAAGCTTGTGTTGTGCAAAGACTTTGTTGTGATACTTAAGTCAAGTGTTGTTCTGAAAGCTGGAAGATGTGAAGTTTGGGGAAAGAAGACCCCATGTTTTTTTTGTTTTGAAAGTTGGAAGATTTGAACTTGGGGAAGGGAACCCTGGCATTGGATGAATTTACCTTGAACTTGGGGAAGGGGAGCTGATTATAAGGCAGAGAGCTAGAAGAAGCTCTGAACTTTACTTTGAACACTATTCCTTTTTGATGCTGACATCCCTACACACTGTATGCAATTAGTTGTGAGTGCAAGTATATGTTCTGGACACAGACAGATGTTTTACTTTGGGCATCCTGACACAGACTATCCATGGTTTTCTTTAGGTAGGGAAATCCCACCTTAGCATAGGGCAAGTTAGGCATTCAACCACCCTGCCTTTTAAGTTGAATGTGAAGGTTTTGTTAAGAAAGCTTGAACCTGTTGTTTGTTTCTGACTCATGATGCCTTCACACTTGCCAATCGTGTACCTTGCATTGTACTGTATTGGTTGGTGATACAGCCAAAGAGCTGCCATATCACCTCAAATCCAATCTATGTACAGAATGCTATGAAAAACCTGTGGAATGCTTTGCATGCTGCCACGTTATGTTAAACTATGCTATGCTATGCAAAACTAGGTTATGCTATGATATGCTATACTAGGCTATGCTAAACTATGTTATGCTACGACATGCTATGTTATGCTATACTATGTTATACTATGACATGGCATGCTATGATATAACATGCTATGACATGATGTGCTATAATATGTTATTCTATGTTATACTATGCTATATTAGGTTATGCTATACTATGTTATGATATGCAATTTTATGCCATGTCAAGCTTTGTTATGCTGTGACATGCTATGCGTTACTATGTTATGCTATAACATGCTATGTTATGCTATGTTATACTATGCTATGACATGCTTCGTTATGCTATGATATGCTATGCTATTGGAATTTATACCACTGCATGGTCTCCACGTGTTGTCACAATCTTTCTTTCCTTAGATTTCCCTCCATGGTGAACGTAAGGAATACAATGCATTCCTCCCTCTTCTCCCTCCCCTCTATACTCCCGTTGGATGCTACACTGCAGGCAGACAATGACTATGGGGGTCATTCCGACTTGGGCGGTAAGGGTTAACGGTCACCGGTAATGATGCCGGTGCCGGAAAACCCTTACCGGCCAATTCCGAGGTCCCTTAGCGGGAACCGCAAAGGACGTGTGGTCTGACCACACGTCCTTAGCGGGTCCCGCTAAGGGACCTTGGAGCTAATAACGGTACCACAATTTGCAGTACCGTTATTAGCGCCTTCCCCATTCCCATTGAGCCCTATGGGGGCTCAAATGGAAATGGGGAATGGTCTACAGAATGGGGACTTACCGGGTCCTCCAGGGTCGGAATGACCCGGTAAGTCCCCATTCTGCCAGACCGGACCCGGACCCAGTTTGGGAGGCAGCCATGGTGCTAATAACACCATGGCTACCGCCAAACTCTGAATGACCCCCTATGTATATATTTGTTATCTTTAATGGGTGGAAATACAAACAAAAACAAAATACATAAACACTCCAGTGATGAAAGGGTCAAGTGGCACAGCGAGTAGAGGGCTCGCAGGTTCGAATCCCGGCGGGGCCAACTCAGCCTTTCATCCTTCCGTGGTCGATAAATCAGCACCACACACCGTGGGTAATAATAAGCAGTGCTCAGATACCTGAGGGTTCGTAGCGCTATATAAATGCCAAATTATTATTATCAAAACAAAAACATAAAAGACACAGAGGTAATGTTACACGTCAGGGTATCTACCAAGTAAATCTTCGAAAAATCCATATGCAATGACACCTGCAGTATATTGCGAAAATACTCTCAAAACACTGTACATGCCCAGTGCTTCATTTGTAAATAAATAGGTGCCAACTATTTTCTAGTACGGCAGTACCGCGTAAGGGCTGCAGTTTTCCGTCCACTGTTGCTCCCGACAGTGACAACTTAATTGGGGCTACAGCTGCAAATCCCACTGGCGCATTGAGGGTGGGATGGGTGCACCACCCTTGGCAGATGTGTGATTTACAAATGCCAATCAAAATAACATAACAGCAGTTGAGATATCAAATGTTTAACTGCTTCGTTAGCCATATACCCGATAGAACCTTCCTCTGATTCTATAGGTGGTAAGTGGAACATTTTGATTTTCTAAACACAGAAAACAGAGCAAAAGTGCTCTCTCAATATAATAAAGTGATGGACAAAGGAGATGAAATCATCACCGATTTTCTTGTTTAGGTTGGCGCTCAGCAAGGCACTCTTCTCTGCCCATGGACTTTCCCTTCGTTTGCCCCTCTGGTGGGGCTGTTGGCTGGTCATTGTCTTGTTGTTGTTCTCTCTGTGCTGAGTGCACCTCAACTCCACTAATGGCGCTCATGGCTGTGTAGCACCATTCATAGTCATTTGCCCGTGTGTGTTTAAGACTCAGTGGGTTGGTTGCCTGGCACATTTGATTTTTTAATTGTATTTATTTGTTTATAATGCGCCTATCACCCACCGGCATCACGGCACACATAGAGTCTCAAGACATAACATCAAAGACAGGACAACAAGGAAGGGAAGGACAAGCCAGTAGGCAAGACACCTATTCAAACAAGTTGGTTTCCAGACGCTTCAAGTTACTTTCCTGCCAAAGATTCAAAGCCAAGGCATTCCAAGCCACATGCCTTCATATTGGTGAACACCTTGCTGACTGCATGCCAAAAGAGAAAGTGGAAGTTTGCAGTTCAACACGCCCTCTGCATGTGCCTGCTAAGTGTCCCCAGCTTCAGAGGCACAGCAAAGCAAGAGTAACAATGGACGCTGGCACGTACACATGTGTGTGCCAGACTGCCTGCTGAATTAGTGAGCTGTGTCTGGCACCCTAGCTGCTGCCTGCCTCAACTGCCTGAGCTATTCACTCTGCTACAGCAGTGTTACCAGTGATTCCATCACCACTGTCATATACGCTGACTACAGCAGTGTGGTTGCTCTTTGCTATTCCTGAAACTGGGCATCTAGCATAGCAGCACCGGCATGGCTCACACTGCTTTTGCTTGTTCTGGAACCAAGACTGACCGACAGTTAAAAAAAATAAAGTTGGCAAAAGACCACATCATAATAGAACTCAGACTGAGACGATAAGTGCAGGTGCTCAGAAATATGTCCAGGGGCTCAGCCCTGGCAAACACCCCCACAAATTAAGCGCTGTTAACATGCCGGGTCCTGTGGTGCATGGCTTTGCTGGGTGGAGTGCCGCACTTGGAGGTCTAGCCACATCCTTATTAGCTCCCAACAGTGGGGCCCTTCAAGCAGCAAAGCTGATTTCAAGCCCAGGACCATTCTTCTAATATGGCTACGGTGGCTCGCGCTGGAAGCCAGGATGACTTTCAAAAGTCCTTCTCACATAGCGTCCTTTGCCCGCAGCAAATCCCTTACAGCCAGAAGACACTGCCATTAGCAGCCAGGAGCAGATCAACAAGAGCAAAACAAAAATACTGTGTGTCATAATGTCAAACCCCAGAATGGTGCAATGTTCGACGTTCCCTGGTTTCTGAAGGGAACTTAAAGCCCATTTACTCAAGATCCAACTTCTCGTGTAACACTAGAGTTCTTTGGTCTCTCACTTTAATATCTGCAGCGTGCAAGTATTCTGTTTCTCTTTCCACTTCCTTCCCCTGTCTTCTGAGTGACGGTACAGCCACCCAACACAGTCTGCTCAGGCCGAGCTTAAGAAACATTGTAAGTAGTACCCGGGTGACTGGGTGCAACCAACCAGGTTCCTCAGAATGTGGGCTTTGCCAGTCGGTCTTAGCCTGTTTCCCCTTTTTGCTCGGGGGTCATTACTTCGGGCTGGTGGGCCACTACCGACCAGTGCAGCCCAGCAACCCACACTCTATCCCCATATTAATGAATACGTTTCTGAAAATAAACACACTCCATTTGGGTAACTTTGGATCTATGGTAAACTGCTTTTATCCTACAGTAATGACATTAGTTTAGCAAATAATAACACTAGGAAGCCCATTTACAGAGTAAGAGCTCACACGCTCATTGATCAGGGGGCTGCAACCTTGTGCTCTCCAGATGTTTTGCACCACAACTCCCATCATCTCTAACCAGCATAGCCGATAGCCAAATATCATGGGAATTGTAGTCCGAAATATCTGGAGTGCCACCGGTTGCAGACCACTGTGGTAGATGATAATGTTTCACTCTTACCCTACATTTTTACAGGGATCTGCAACCTGTGGCTCTGCAGATCTTTTGCACTATGACTCTCATGATCCCTCACCATTAATTATGCTAGCCAGGGCTGATAGGAGTTGTAGTCTAAAACATCTGGAGGGGCAGAAGTTATAGGTCTCTGATACATAACCTAGTACTGCAATTTAAACTCCAGGGATGCCAGCTTTTGAGAGGAAGGAAACAAACTAGCTAAGCGTCATGGCAGTCTATGAGCTACTCATCCAGAAATAAGAGAAGTTTATTAGCAAATAGTGTGGGCCTCTGTGTGTGATTTATGGGTTGGTTCAAATCTTGGGCAATGAAACCGGTGTGAAGTGTTGGGTTTCATCTTGGGCTCACAGAGAACAGGATATCATCAACATCCTCACAGTTAATAGTAGAGTTCATTAGGTAGATCTCTTCATATGGGAGTCAAATCAACATAAAAGCTTGACTTCCTTACCGCATATTTAAATTTCAAGTTGAATTCCCGGTCATTGGCTTTTAGGATCCTCTCCTTCTCTGTGTGGGAGGAAAAAATACAGATTTTCAGATGAAGGCAGAATTAAAGTTTGGTGACTTTTCAGTTCAGGCAATATATATGACACATACAGACAGGGTAGAGATCTGCAGAAGAGGACAAGACACATTCAAGAACCACACGAGTTGTGCAAAGTAGCAGCACTCAAAATCATCAGTACCCACTTGGCAAACAATCATGTTGTGGGCACCCATGACCAGATTGACAAATGCAGTGGCAAGTCAGGGAGCATAAGAGAGACTTTGTTTGGGGATAAGAGTCACAATTGTGGATGGCTTACTGCCGCATACACTGTAAGGTCATCTAAACAAATAGGGCAAGAGAGACAGGCGGGGGTGTTGCTGGTACCTTTGGCAACAATATGGTGGAATCCGGGATCAGTGCTCCACCCACTCACTCCACCAAGTCCTTTGAATGTGTGATTGTCCTTGCAAGACCAACCCAGCCATATCATTCTTAAAGGGGAAGTTCTCCCAGGAATCGTATTGACCCAATGGATGTATTTCTTTTTAGCATATATCGATCTATTCTAAAAGAAATTCCAATGCATCTTACCGTAGATTTTGTTACCTTTACACATGCGAACCACAGATGTTGGAAATCGCCATCTTGTGCTAATGTTATCCATTGATCCATTGCCCTAAATTCAAGTGCCCCTGCTGCAGTAAATCAAACGACCCACCCCTCACGCTGACATCATTAGAAGCTTACGCCCATTGTCACAAGGCCAGTGCACGTCTCATGACAACGTCTCCCAACCCGGAAACCAACCGAGGCCGAGCCTGCATAGCTTCACGGGTGGCCACGTGGAGCCCATCCAGGCTGTAAAGCTGTAAACAATGTTTCAACTCAGCACCCTGAATGCCACTAATCATTTGCCTGCAGCCAGTGAAACTAAGCAGGATCGGCTTTGGTTGGTTTGTGGACGGGAGAGGGCTTGGGAAATACCAAGCTTAGTGATAACTGCACATGGATTGTGTTTATAAGTTTTAATTTAATTTGATCACGGTAGGCTCTAGAGACCCACCAGCTGACTGGTTAGAGCCTGGGATTACCAGGGGTGGGGTGCAGGTTTCAGTATATACATTGTCTCATCTGTGGGGAAGTTCACTCAAAAATGTTATGATGTAAAAATGTTGCCCATCCATGTGCAGCAATCATTAAGCTTGGTATTTCCCCTGCGGTCTCTCATCCGTAAACCAACCCCGATCCTGCTTAGCTTCACGGGCGAGTGCGTGGAGCCCATCCCGGCTGTAAGGCTGAATACAATCAGTGTTTCATCTCAGCACCCTGGATGCCACTAATCATTTGCCGAACAAGCCGCCCGTAAAGCTAAGCAGGATCGGCCTCGGCTTCCTTTGTCATGACTGGAGTTGTGGAGATTCTGCAATGGTTCTGCAATGTCAACAGTGAAATGACCATGACACTACAAATGATGCAAGGAGGAAGCGTGAAACTGGACTAAATGTACACATTTCGAATCAATTTATTTGAAAATTCAGTAGAATGGATTTGCAGTATTTTGCCCACGCCAAGTGGCAAGGCAGGACAAAGAAGAGACAGGCTTTGGCGTTAACAGAAATATTTGGTGTCAAATCCATGACTACTATCCACCGTTACCTTCATGGGTCGGCCCCATCATACTTGAAAGCTCTCATCTCCCGGTAGGTACCAGGTAGATCTCTGCGCTCGGAAACCCTGGGTCAGATCACAAGCACATCAATCAGACACTCAAATGGGCTGGGGAGTTCTCTGTAAAGGCTGCTAAAGCATGGAACGGCCTACCAGTCGCTATCAGACTAGAAGTTAACCGCAGTGCCTTCCGTAACGTTCTGAAGGCCACCATTTCTAAAACATCTGGTGGATTGAGCAGGAGTTGTGTTTACTTTTGACTCTTTATATTTGTCTGCTGTCTAAATGTTGCGGCCTGATGCCTGCGGGCTTCGGCGCATTACAAATAAACAAATAAATACAATAGCTTGATTCAGAAAGACCAATCGAAGACCGCTGTGAGCGGTTTTTCTAAATAGAAAGGCCAGCTCTTGCCGCACAAGAGTGTGCACAGGGACTGACAGGTGTGTCTGGGATGGGAGAGGGAAAGCGCAGGATTCTCAGGTAAGTGTTTTTGGTTTGTGAAAGTGTGCATGTCTCTGTGTGTGTGAGTAATGTTTGTGGCAGGGAAGGGAGGGAGTGGGTTTTAGCCTTGACACTGAAAAGTACGAACGACAGGAACAAAACAACTAATTGTCAGTATAAGCAGGATGACACCACTCAAAAAGCAGCGATGCCCAACACTGAAAAGAGACAGTGGCGATAATCAAAACTCGAACAAGACAATTCCACTTGTAAAAGCCATGAAGGAGGATAAAAGAGTTATTCTGGGGCACACTTCGCTAACTGGATCAACAAGTCAACAAACAAGACATCTCCAGAATATTCTGAGTACTCTTCTTAAGCATAAATACATTCTCGATACCGCCCGAAACATTGCAAACATCTACTCACCTCTGTTGGGTCAATTATACCTAAGCTTAGAGAGCACATCCAACAAGTCATGCCTCTCACCTCACCCCAGCCCAACATTACTAACCACTGGCACACCCCTTTAACTTTTTAATAAATTGTCAAACAAAAATCAAGATCTACAAGCTTCCTGCAGAGCTATTTTCTGAAACTTGCCTCTATGTTCTTACATCACAAGGTTTATTTTACCAAAGTTTTTTGCTAAATATTTTAGGCTGGAAAAACTCATAGAAGGTGTTTTATTTTTTATATGGGGGGATACCCCTAAGCCCCCTTCCCTATTATCTAGTCCCTATTCCCCCACCACTTGCATCCCCTTACACCCCCAACCACCCCCCATATTTTCTTTGAGTTTTTTCAGCCGTAGGATTTCGGCAAAAAGCTCTGCAAAAAGCAGCCTGGCGATGTTACAACGTCGTACCCTCAAAGACCTTGTCCTGGCTCTAGCCCCGCAAGCTCAAAGGATCCCTCTAGAGTGGGAAACCAGCAGTTGTTACGCCACTCCTCAAGCAGCCAACAGCGGAGCCTAATAATCTGGCCAATCAAGGCTGACTCTGCGTCACCTTTCCACTCCATGGATGCTCTCTGGGAAGTAGAAGGCGCATGCGTGTCAGGTGATGATAATTGGCTTTTATGCTGCATCCACCCCCATTATAAGGGTCAGAACTGCTGAGGCTTGACCGAATAGAGGCGTATTGTGCCCCGTCTGGCGTGGACCAGACCTAAATCTGCAGGGGTGGAGGGGAGGAAAGGAGGGAAAAAGGGGAGAGGATAATAGAAGTGGGAAAACGTTAGAAAACACACAAGCAAATATGCATATGTTCTGAGAACAGTCACGCATAATACTGGGAGGGAGGTGACATGCTAACTCAGGTTTCATGTGACGACCAATCAGGCTTCGAACGCATGAGAGGAATGGAATCTCTTTGGCCAATGTAAGAGAAGACCGTCTATAACACTGGCTGAAAAACACCAGGCTGTCCTTCTTCTGCCCGGCCTGTCCTAGGCCTAGCACCCACAGGTCATGTCCCCTCACTGCATAGACCAGCGGAATGGAGGGGTTCTTCTGGTTCCAATCCTACCTCAGCAATCATAGCCAAACAATCAAACGGTGCCACTCCAGTCCCTCCCGCAAGGCTTCCACCCCCTTTCTATTTCTTAACAAACACATGCACCTTGGAGCTCAAATATCCGGAAATGATTAACTAGACTGGCCAGATGTTTGTTGGGTCAGGTGGGGGGTTGCCAACAATACATCCATGCCTCCTTCTTGAGGACACACTCAATGCCTGCCATCGGTCGAGACAAGACCCAAGTGCTCTGCGAATCAATGCTCACCTTGATCTTGGCACCCTGGGGCCGCCTCACCTTGACCCTTCATGTAACACACATGATAAGCCCACTCCGCACTGTGCACCTTAGGTGTTCTTTGCTGCTTGAAAGTGCTCCAGGATTGACTGGACCCAGCAGGAAGGTGGTGTGTTTTCACAAGACCTATTCTCAGACTCCCGTCCTGTACCGCTTTCCGGAACCAATGTTTTTATTGGACAACCAGTAGTTGGCATTGATACTAGTAACGTCGAAACTCCGGAAAAAATATATTCCAAATGAAATTATTGGATAAGTCTCAGACTACCTGTAAACATAAATTAACTACAACTGGGAACAAATAGGCCATTGTCTCAATGTGTTCCCAGAAGCGCAAACATATTCTAAAAGTTTTATTTACAAGAGAGATGCAGGAAGGAGAGTATGCCATTATATTTGGTTGTTCTCCTTCCCTGGGAAGTGCTAACAATAGCATGCTCTGTTTGAGAGAATGAAAAGTCTAAACCGGCTGGATGTATCCCAAATGCACTCACATCACCACAATCCATTAAACAGCGGCCTCTTTTCTCTTGACCTGTTCTCTGAATCATTCGCTCTTCTGAATTGCGCTTAATAAACTGCCCTATTTTGATTGCTGGATCGCTGTTAACATTTCTTGGACTTGTGCAGGAAAGTGACATCACTTCTCGTCATTGCAGAAGGTTTGCCCTTGATACCAGGAGATTCTGACATTTGCTGAGGTTGCCATCTTGTAGCCAGACCCAGAACCTTGCACCTTTCGATATGATCAATGCGCCTGCGGTATTGTGTATTTGGTGGTAGCGGAATGATAGACCTCTGTGAGTGTAGGCTGTCAGAGACTCTGTGGTAAACCTTGCCTTTGATAAGAGAACCTGGGAACCACTAGGACAGGCCACGGTAAAACCCATACAGGCCTAGGAAACCTAGCTCCCCCACAAGCCATTGGGTAATTCAGAAGCCATCAAAGCTGATGGTGGGTGCATGTCAAGTTTGATGGAAGACCCCAAATATCAGCCGATAGTAGAAAAACGGTGCCGTCACCCCATACTGAGGGACAGTAGGGGACTTTATTTTCAGCCAAATGAGCGAATGAATGAAAGGACTTATATAGCGCACATCTGCAAACCTTTTCTCCGAGAAAGAATAAGTGTTTGGATGAAGGAGATGGAAGGGTTTTGGGGTTGAATATATACGCTCTACCAATATTATATGCTATGTTACCAGTGTCTTTTGCTTCGAAGACATTAGATATGTTTCGGGCAATGACATGTATATCACTAGCTGGAATGCTGGGATTACAGAACCACAGGTGGCACTAAGAAGGAACTGCAAGTCTGTCTTACCTGATGCTATTGTTGGAGGTGTGGTTAGTTCTGAAAATGAATAACTCGGATTCACAATTGGCACAATTGTAAATGATCAAAAAGGGTAATGACATGTCTCCTGAGTAGTAGGTGCACCAAAAGGACAATAACGACACAACATGGTTAACACATTTGACAGAGACGCATTCAATTTTCAGTTGAGATGGGGACAGAAGATCAGAAGCAATGGATTCTGGTTCCGCATGATCCTTCGTTAGGGAAATGGCTGAACAACATATAATACTCTCCACTAGATCCACCAGGTCCAAACATTCATTAAAGACTTGAAGGTGATCGACCAAAGATACGTATACTCATCATGTACAGCTGTGTAATTATGCTGAGCCGCAAGAGTGGATCAAACAAAGCTAAGAGATTTCTTAATGTTCTTCATGGATCACCCTTGTATAAATAGTGATTCTTCAATCTATTGTTTTGGATGTAAACACTATTAAAGAAACGTGTGTTTAGCGTAATAAATGGATACTTTTGTTATTTTATTTGTTCGTTAAAAAATGTGTTGATTAGTCACTGCAGCGGAGAACCTCACTTTGCATTCTCTGTGTAGCAGCTGTGATTATTCTTCAGGACAAATTAGGTGCAGTGGGTAAGCCAGAAGCTGTGTTTAAGTGTTAAGTCCAGCGTCCCACCTATGCTTTGCACCTGATAATGGACCAGTTGGCTCCAGGTTGCTGTCCCATGATGCAACTGCTAGCTGAGGGTGCTTGCAGTCAAGTGAATGGGAGGAGTAAACCCAGAGCGCCCCTACAGTAGAAAGTGAGAACACGGCAGAGGCACCTCCCTAGACCACGTCTGGGATGTGAAGGGGACGTCTAAACCCCCTCACCAGTACACCACCAAGGTGACAGACGCCACTCGCTGAAGCAGCTCTACCTACCATAAACAGATGACATCACCGAAGTTATCATGAAGAGGGGACGTGGCTGAACACACACACCCACACACAAACATAGATGCGCAAGTCATGAAGCACATATGCATCCCTGCACGACACTTAGAATAAATAGTTTGCAGACACAAAGAACATGCTTATGACCCACTTCGATAGAGGACGGACACATTCTTGCTATGCAGTAACCGCAAGTTGCACAATAATACATGTAAACTGTTTGCTGACGCTTAATGCAGCTAACACGAGTGGCCATGAAAATAAAGATGGAAGCCACAGCCACATTGGAATAAATGGAAGAAGCTGGAAGGGATCGAGAAAAAAGAGAGAGACCTGGCATGCTGACTTTGCTGAGACGCGCAGAGCAAGCTGTCAGTGCAGTTATTGTGCACAGCATTGCCAAAGTCACTGAGAGAGAGAACGTTTGAAGTTAACAGAAAAGATAGGACACCTGCAAGAGTAAAAGCTGACATCCTCATAAATTCCAGCAGGATAATTAACTTTGTGGTCCATGCACACATGACCGTAACCTGGGAGACTAAACCCACTCATTCACACCACGCAGAGGCCATTGTTCCCACCAAACTGAATAGAGATGATACAAAAGTGATACAGGATGAAGTTGGAAGCTAGAATGTCCTTGCTTGTGGTTCAGGGAGTCGTAGGGTGTTAACCTCATTGGACCAGCCATCACGATGGGGCCCATTGCCCCACCCCCATTGTGCTCATGTGCTGGTTGCTTTCCCAGGCTGAGACGGCCTACAATAGCCAATTCCTACCCACCGCCCACGCTAAGCTCACACTTTGTTGAATAGCCCAATCATAGCATACTAACCTGATATATCTGTAGTTGCAACATCTTGTAGGTTGTGTGGGAGGACAGGTCTTTAGGACCCCCAACCCCCACATTGCCTACCTGTGTGAGGCTCATTACTCGTCAGCTAATTGGGAGCGCATGCTGCACATTCGTGCCTTCTGCAGACGCGGATAACGGAACTCTATCTCACGTTATTGCGGCGATTCACAATTGGGGGAGCGGATGAAGAAAGAGGGTGGAGTGGACCCAAGCTCTTGGTTCGACAACATTTTTGACTGTCAAAATGCTGGTACCGATCATTGTATTTTTACTCCTGATTTTTTGTGTGTGCCAGCTATGTCTTCGGTGCTGCGCAAACGCAGTCCCTAATGGTGCAATGATGATGGTGACAATGGGCAACGCTAGAGGAACAGCACAGATCATGCAGGAGGCACAAGTACAAACAAGTGAGGATCTTGAACCCAAATATAGAATGGTGCCATTGTAATATGATGGGGACATAGTGCACAGGTTATACCACAAAACAATAAAAGAACCTCTGGAACGAGAATAGTATAAAGAGGTGTGGGTAGATTTGGAGGGGGATGTATATACATGACCTGCACACCGGATGAATATGCTAGGAGGGGGGAAAGTCCTGAGGGGTGTGTAGAGCCTGGATGCCAATCAAGGGGACACTGGCGTGGGACGAAGCAGTCGCTAATGAAAAGGAACGCCAGAGGTTTGGCGAGTTACAGAATTCATTACTTAAGTACTTAAGTAACGAAAGGGGGGAAATGTATGGGAGGACAGGTTTTAAGGACCCTCCTCCCCCACATTGCCTACCTGTGTGAGGCTCATGACTCGTCCACTGCCCCCCATGCACCTGGGCCCGGGAGGCAGGGTGGCTGCAGATCGACACGTGAGGCTGCACGACCCATAGTATAACATAACATAGACACCATTTTGTAACACGCCAAGACTCCATTTTAAGTATACTGAACCCAGGCCCCAGTATAATAGCCTGCGTGTAAAAGCCGCAGCTTGGCCCCTACTTGACCGCGCACAGAAAGCCATGCACTTCCCCCCTGTCTCCACCCCATGGCAGATCCGCTGAAGGCCCGTTCTCACAAGCAACTAGACACGAACAAGTAACATTTGTAGGGGAGGAATGGCCACGAGGCCCTCCTCACCTACAGCTCCCTCCCCAGGTAAGGACCATGGCTCGGTGGGCGCACCCTCATGCCACCCGGGCCCAGGTGGAGGAGGGTTCACCCGCCGACGACATTGCCCACACGCACCCTGTCTTTGCAGTTACCAAAAATTAAGTTAGGCCTAGACGCCATCTTGCATAGCAAACATGGTGTGAGTTCAGCACACTGTAACGAGGCCCCCACCTTTGGAGGGCCTTTCATGCATCTCTGCCGCCTCAGCAGCCCTGGCAGATCCGTTGCAAGCGCGTTCCCATGAGAAAGTCGGAGATGAGCTAAACCCGAGATGCCAACACGGCAACATTATATTAGTAACAATGTGATATTGCACCCCGTATGACCCGGACCGCAAGGCCGGGGTAACGGGGAAAAAGCTGAAGCATCACTATCTGAAGAAGGTGGAAAATAATTCAAGTATTGGTATTAATGAACTACCTCTGTTTAAAATGTGAATAAACCATAAAAATGTAACGTTATATGATATCCCTCCAGGTCTGGACTAATGCTGCTATAACCACGGAGAAAGATGTTGACTAAACGTGTAACCTCTATTTTGTAAAAGTGTTTTTCAATAGTATGTAGAAACTTGAACTCATATATGTTTTTGAATCACCCAAAGCGGCGAGCATCAATCTCTGTAGGCCATAACCTAGATATCCCTCGTATAACGTCTAATGTACATACAATACGCACACAATGTAGTGAATATAATGTTAGGTAATGAAAAGGTACTGGAACCGACTGTATTAAAGAAATGTGTAACGAAATTGAAATATATATGTGTGTCTAAATAACGTCAAAATAAGGCAGAACAGTATAGAACTTCTGCATTCACTGATCAGCAACGCACGAGGAAAATACCTTTGTGGATATATGCAAGGCCATTCCCTCTCCCACCCCACCAAGCCTGCCAGATAAAAAAGCTAAGACTTGTGCCGCGCTCCCTCACCTCCCCCAACCAAGCTGGCGTTACTTCAGAGAGTCAGAGGCCCCGGCACCGCAACCAAGGCCACAGCCCGCCACCTGTGTTATTTACAGCACGGTAATAAACCCACGGTTGAACCCACTGATCTACCAGCACCCTCTCATAAATCCCACGAACCCCCCAAGAATCCTGACCCCGTGTAAGGACGACCCCCATCATTGGGACAGGACACAGAGACCCATCTATATAATAACTTCTAACGCAGCAGACACGCATGTATCACTCGGCCCAGGCCCCAGAGCCCCGTCCCGTGACCTAAAATACCGGTCAATAAGACACAGGTAAATCTCACCCCAACCGACAACCACCAGACCTCTCACGAGGTGCATTCCTCATGTGTTGTGTTTATTTTATAAGATAAGCTGTTGAAGCGATTTATTAATGAACTTAAATGTCATTTTCTGAATAACTGCAGTGTGCATGGCCTAGGGCAAATAAGACAGGAAAGGTATTCGTCATTGTCACAGGCTGCCCCAGCACATCAACACCGTACAGATGACCTCAAGCCGGCCTGCCAGGCCCAACCCAACCCACGAGGCTGACCAGTGACGTCGTCACGCCAGGACCAACCCCGCGGCAGCAACACCTATAGTTAGTCGACGCCACCCAATCCCAATCGACTTGTGCCCCCTATAGTGTTTAGGTGTTGATGACGTTTTTTGTATTAGAAATACGCCTGTCTTTGCTATTGTCAGACAGAGCGCTCTCGTAGGTTGCAGAGTTCTTTGCATGCCTTATCCTTGGATAAACTCCCACTTACGCTCACCCGCACTCTGTCTTGGTCTTATTCCCACTACGGGAGAGTCCCTTATTGTCTCTCATTGCGGGGAGGATCGTGCTGAATTGGGGGCGCTTCCCTTCAGTGGTGACCCCGATAGCGTGATTTCTCCAAACTATTTTTCCTAACTCCTTCTTAAACGACCCCCTTGTGGCACGAGAATCTCCGGTTGAGAAGGGATACGCACGGTGAGCCGTCTCCGGGAGGCCGCCCGCCAACGGCGACCGGCACAATAAGAAGTGCGCACTCAATGAGAAAGGGTACGGGATCCCGATTGGAAAAAAATCCCCTTTGAGTGCCGCTCGCCGGAGCCAGGGGCTGACCGTTGAGTTACCGGTAACGCCGCCTGGACGGACCCAGTTTCGGAGAGTATCGGTTCAAGACGGGCACGTGAGTACCGAGTGCGAGTGATCGTCAAGGGGAGAAGAAGGGGAATTGGGAATAAAAGAACGGGGACAGGTAGAGGAGAAGAATATCGGGGGTCTACTAGAGACGGGTCTTGAAACTTTCTTTATTATTTCTTTGCATATGGCCATTAGGAGTAAGAAATAAGTGACGTGGTAGAAGTGACGGAAACCTAGCTCCGAAAGGGGGTGGAAGGCGGCGCCGCATAGTGCTATCTAAACTAGTACTGGGAATATATGAAGAAGTGAGAAATAAGTTATTGGTGTCTAGCAAAAGGAGACACCGGGAATATTTTTAGTGATTGTGCTCTCTCTCTCTATTTCTTTTTTTCCATTTCCACGGGGCAGGGGGGGGAAAATGAGAAGGGTATAAAGTAGTTAGAACATCTTAAAAAGTGGGGACTCAGTAGTGGCACGTACAGACGTGAACACAGTAACCTTAGCAGGGAAACAGGGACAGCTGGCCAGGGAGGAAAGGGAGGAAAAAGACAAAAGTGTGAGTGGAAAGTATTGTGAAGGGTGCGCGCACCGTACGAGTGTTGGAGACGAACGGGTGGCCGCGAGGTGGTGCCAGAGAGTGTGGCCATAACCATTACTTGATCAATTGCAAGTGAGATTACATAAGAGTGCCTGGGAATGGGAAGGAGATGAGATATGGTGAGTGAGAAAAGATTTGCACAGTGAATAACAGTGGGTGATAATTTTGAGAGGTCCGCTCTTGTCTGTGCCGTAAAGGTATACATACGCATATCTACACCTAATCAAAAGTAACGAAGGCGAACGCGGTAGCGCTAGCGATTTAGAGGATGGGGGCTGAAACTCCCTTGTCACACATTTGTAAGAGCTTGCCGGGATATGCTGAACGCATAAATAAATATCATGATCAATGGTTAACAGAATTGAAAGGGGAGGGGTTGCCCCAGATTTGGCCAGAAGGAGGGTCTTTTGACAAAAGCGTTCTTGATATGGTATGTACATGTATTCGCCTCAAGTATAAGGGGAAACAATGGCAGAATAGGAAGGAGATATTAGATCTCTGGAGATTGTTTGAGGAAGTACCCCCACCCAAAGCTCCAACACCAAATATTGATTTACCTTCCACCACAGATAATCCACTGATGATCCCGCGGGAGGAAAAGGAACAGCTAAGTACAGAACAACCGGTGGAGGTGATTAAGTTGTACCCAATATTACCTAAACCAGCCCCTGCAGCAGGATATAGCGACCCGATTTATGTGCCTCCCCCTTCGACCAGCACACCACAAAGACCAACTGCACCCCCACCATACGAAAACACCAGAGAGCGCGCCCAGGGAGGCACACAGAGGGTGGACATAGAGAAATTAACGAGTGACTTAGAGTCGAGGCTTACAGTGGCAAGAGATGAACTCTCAAGAATAAAAGACATATGTGAACGCACAGCATGCGCCCCCACACAATCTGGACGCACGTCTAGAGCGTCGAGCGAAAGTAGACAAATTGAGGAGGGATGGAAAAAGGGGGAAATACTGTTCAGAATTGAGGAAGAACCGACCAGGATAATAGAAGTGGGGGCAGCAGAAGGAAGCATTGGTGACGTCTCGCGAGAGAGAGGGATCAGAGAGGATTTGTTATGTGATGTCAGAGGAGGGGGGGATGAGAGTGATAGATTGAGCATGGCAATAGGAGGAGAAGGCGAGGAACTAGATGGTGCATGTTCACTGGGGACTATAGAAGATGAATGGATGGGACGACTAAGAAATAGGGTGGGGAAGATGGCGTCATTAGAGTCAGCAGTGACTAAGGAAAAGGAAGCTGCAACGGCAAAAGGGAAATTACAACTCCCATTACTCCACAGGGGGGGCGGGAGGCCAAACTATATACCGTGGGCTCAGATGGACAAGGCTAATTTAATGAAATTACTACCACAGCTGTCGGGAGGGGCAAGCAAGTGGATATATGCATTTGAGAAACATACCGCTGGTATACCGCTGGCAGTAGGCGATGTGAAAAGCCTACTAGTGTCCGCAGTAGGGGATCAGGCAGACAGAGTATGGGCTAAAGCGGGTTTTCCAGCTGTAACTTTAGAGTGTGATCGCCATGATGGGGCTTCTTTTAACACCGTGCGAGCAAGGGTGTGGGACGCACTGCGGGAAACCTTCCCAGATACCCCTGATTTGCAGTCAGTAATGCAATGTACCATGAATGACGGGGAGGACGCTATGGATTACATTCTCCGGATGCAGGAGATGTGGAGAGCGGAAACGGGTACGCCCTGGCACCAATCCACGTCTCTATTTTACTTCATTATTAAGAGAGGGCTCCCAAAGGAAGTGCAAAAGGCACTAGATAAAATAGCAGGTGTCGAGGCAAAAGGCTGGCCGGAGATCCAAAGCATAATAGTACACCATTGTAAACGGATCAAAGAAAGAGAGAGGGAAGTAGCACAGAAAAGGTTGGCGGACGAGGCGAAGTTGGTGCAATCAAAATTGGTGAAGGTCGCAGCCGCGGTAGCGGGACTCCCACTCATACGGGAGGGAGAGGAAGGAGAGGAGGGGCAAATAGCAATACAAGGAAGAATAGCAGCGAATTGGGCAGGACAAGGGCAACGACAGTGGACAGAGCAGGAGCAGAACGGAGGTCCAACGTGGCAAGAGTGGGCCCCAAGAGGAGGAAGAGGTGGGTACAGGGGTCGAAGAGGAGGACAAGGGTATGGAGGAATGGGAGGAAATGGGTGGCAGGGTCCCAGAGGTCCACAGGGGAGCTGTTGGAATTGTGGGAGATGGGGGCATTACTCAAGAGAATGCAGGAGCAGACAAAACAACGGTTTCCAAGAGATAGAACAGTATGGACACCCCCATCCAGGAAGCCCCTACGGCCTCCCTATGGGACAATACCAGCAACCAGACAATGTAGTACAAAGGAGTAACGCACAACTACACGGACATCAGTACCGAACACAAACCAACCCACAGAATAATGACAATGTGCACTACACGCCTGGTAACACTTTCGCCACAGTAGCTAATGGGGCACCCGCCCCCGCACCTTACAGTGGAGTGTCAGTAGTTTCGGGGAACATTTTCGATCAAGGGGGGGCAATGAGACACCCCGCATAGGACAGCCCACAGAGAGCACTTGCGTGTCCAGTACTGTCTACGACCCACAATGCATCAGAGGAACCATTGATAGGAGCGCAGATAGGAGACAAGCAATTCATATTCATGGTGGATTCGGGAGCGGAGAAATCATGCATTAGAGAGGGCCGGTTCCCGTTATCTAATAGAACGTTAGAGACGCAGGGGTTCTCTGGGGCTGTAATTGAAGTTCCTTACACAGAGGTATTGGATGTGACAGTGGGGGGTAAAACAGTGAAAGCACCCTTACTGTACTATGAAAACTCTCCCATCAACTTACTGGGGAGAGATCTCTTGAGCAAACTAAACATGACCATATCATTCACAGGGAGCGGCATCGTATGTTCAACGCCAGGCATATGCCCCCTCCGTATATTAGCAGTAATACACGGCCACACAATAATAAAAGAGATCAGAGGGGTACCAAGAAATGAGGAGATGTTTGTCGAAGGCATGAGAACATTGGCTCTCATAGTACCAGAACTAAAAAGGGTGGAGTGGAGGATCCCAGCAGAATTCCTTTTTCGTCCCATAGCAAGCCCTGACACTGCTCTTGGGGCAGTACTATCGTTGGATTTGCATGCAATACATGTATCAACAAACAGAATATGTGTGATTGGTATTGACATGGAAGGATGTGAGTGGCGGACAGTATTGTGTACAAATGTAAATATCCCGCTGAGAGAGCTCTCGGACGAGGAGCTATTTTCTGACACTGAGGGAGATGGTGAAATAGTGATGGAACTGGCAATGCCCTGCGACATTGTAGTTACAGCCAGACAAACTAAGGTTGAACTAATGGCGGTAGTAGGAGCACCGCACACATTTTTTGATGAGGACATGAGTTCAGTACCCACTAACTTATGGACTAATGGCCCCCACGATGTAGGGTTGCTGCATGAAGTTCAGCCTGTGGTGATAAAAGTAAAACAGGGAGCAATACTACCCCGGGTGAAACAATATCCACTGTCGCGAGAAGCAGAAGAAGGGATCAGAGAGACAATCGATGCACTGCTAGCACAGGGTATAATAGTGCCCTCAAACTCCCCATGCAACACATGCATTTACCCAATCAAAAAGGCGAAGGGGGGTTCGTGGAGGATGATACAAGATTTACGCCCACTGAACGATGTGGTAATGAAGGAGTTCCCTTTAGTCCCGAACCCGGCGACAATACTGTGCAACATTCCAAAAGTAGCATCACACTTCACAGTAATTGACTTAAAAAATGCATTTTTCTCGATTCCCTTAGCGGAAGAGAGCAGGTACTTGACAGCATTTACATTGGGAGGAAGGAGGTTCGAACACTGCAGACTACCACAAGGATATTGCGAGAGCCCAAGCATATTTAACAGGGTACTACATGAAGATCTGGGGAATTTGTCTGTAGAAAGCACAGTGATTCAGTATGTTGATGATTTATTGGTTTGTGCACAGGCGGAGGAAGAGTGCCGACAGGACTCAATAACACTTTTGACTTTATTGGCCAATAAAGGATACAAGGTGGACAAGGGGAAGTTACAGTACTGTCTGACAGAGGTCCTATACTTGGGTCAGCTGATATCGAAGGATGGCAAGCGAATTATACCAGACAGGGCACAGGCGATTAGAACAATTGGAGAGCCCAAAACAGTAAAAGAGATGCAGAAATTTCTGGGTATGTGTAACTATTGCCGAGCATGGATATTGGACTATGCGGCGTACACAAGGCCCTTGTTACAGGCACTGAAAGAAGCACAACAAGAACACAAACACATAGAATGGACAGAGGAGATGAACACAGCATTTAACTCACTAAAAGAGCTGATATCAAGCGCTCCAGTACTAGCAAATCCAGATTATGGGCGCGAATTTTTCTTATTTTCACATTGCAAAGGAACACTGATGACAGCAGTATTGACGCAGAAAACATCTTTAGGGCACAAACCACTTGCTTACTATAGCGGCACCCTAGACGCAGTAATGCAAGGTCATTTCGCGTGCGAGCAATCCCTAGCTGCAGCCGCGTTCGCAATTGAAAAAAGTGCCACGATAGTGATGGGCTGCCCGGTGACACTGTTTGTGGAACACTCACTTTTTGCAATATTAGAGCGAACAAAGAGCACATTGACAACACAACGCGCCACAGCATATGAGATAATACTGTCCAGCGCTAACATCCATATAGTAAGATGTAAAACAGTGAACCCAGCCACATTCATCACAGAGGCATGCACCGTAGAGGACATGCAAAACCACAACTGCGCCACGTACACAGGTGACGAAAGTAAGGATCCAGTGATTTTTGAAAATGCCCTGACCGAGGGTGAGGTGTATTTTGTGGACGGGTCAGCATCAATAGACATGGAGACAGGAGAAAAGCATGTGGGTATGGCAGTGGTACGATTAGAGGAAGATGAATATGAGATACTAGTACAACACCGCCTCCCATCACACTATTCAGCGCAAGCAGCAGAACTAATAGCGCTAATAGAAGCATTGCATGCCGCCAAGGGGTGCGCAGTGACCATATATACAGACTCAGCATACATGACAACAACAGTTCACGGTGGGTTGGCCCGGTGGGGGCGGAGGGGGTTTCGGCGAGCAGACGGAACGCCAGTCCAGCATGCAGAATTATTGAAAGAACTGATTGAGGCCCTGCAAGACCCCACGGCAGTGGCCATCGTAAAATGTCAAGCTCATACCGCAAATACAGATTTTATATCTTTGGGGAACGCGGCAGCAGACGCCGCTGCCAAAGCAGCTTCATATTTACAGAAAGGTGAAATAGGAGAGTACATGTTGCACCACACAGCAAGCCAAGAGGTCCCCACAGGATACAACGTGATGTCCACACAGGAGATAATAGAGCTGCAAGAGGGAGCTAGTGCAGAGGAAAAATTGCTGTGGACTAAGAGAGGATGCAGCAAATCACCGACTGATTTATTGTGGCGACAAGAGAGTTCAGGAAAAGTGGTAATGCCAATTACGCTGCTAGAAATAGCATTTCAACAACTACACTTTCCCGCACACAACACAAAGAAACACATAATGGCAGAGATACAAGAAGATTGGTTTGCACCTTGCCTCCAGGAACACGTCACAAGGTTAGCTCTAGAATGCACGACATGTCAAATTTACAACTCAGGTATGACATTGCGTACACTAAGGGGTACGATACCAAAACCAAGTGGCCCATTCAGAGAGCTCCACATTGATTATGTAGATATGGGAGAAAGGTGTAACGGGGCTCGATACATGATTGTGGTTGTATGTCCATTTTCGAGGTGGGTGGAGGCAGGCCCATGTGCCCGCCCTGACGCGAAGGGCGCCGCGAAGTTCCTAGTGCGGGAAGTGTTTCCGCGCTGGGGAATTTGCGACGTTATTCGCTCAGATAACGGGACGCATTTTGTTAATGAATTATTTAAAGAAGTGACTACATTATTGGGAATAAAGCACAAATTATGTTCGATTTATCATCCTCAAAGTAATGGCGTCGTGGAAAAGATAAATGGCCTGTTAAAAAGCAGATTATCAAAACTTTGTTTTTCCCTTAAAAAGACTTGGATGTACTGCCTGCCTTTGGCCTTGTTTGAACTACGAAACCAGCCCAGTAAGGATCACCATTTGTCCCCGCACGAGATCGTCACGGGAAGAAGAATGCACACAGCGCATTCGCCTCTCCGTGAACGTTCTGATGCACACAGAAGCGCAGCTATATTGGGGGAGGAGTTCACAGAATACCTGCGAAAATTGACACGGGCAGCGCGCGTAATTGCAAAGCAACTAGCCCCCCCCTCGACAAGAGAGGAGGGGAACGCGACTGAACAAACCGGTTTGCCTGAAAAACCACTACAGCTAATGCCTGGTGACCTTATATATGTTAGAAGTTTTGTGCGGAGGTGGAACGCACCACGCTTCCATGGCCCCTATGAGGTAGTGTTTTGCACGCCTACAGCAGTAAAGGTTAAGGGCCTGCGATATTGGGTGCATTTGACAGATGTACGTAAAGCTTACAGCGCTGCGGAGAGTGAGGTGCAGGATGAGGCACAGGCAACAGCGGACGATGAAGTTGTGCGGAATGAATGATTGGAATTTTGTGTGCTTCATGAAATGAACGGTGAACACAATCAGCGCGCAACAAATGTCCTGGACTAAAACACGTACACATGTATATGTAAATTTTCTTTTTTTTACAATTTTTGAAAGTTTTGCGTGGGGTTCTTTTTTTTTTTTTTTTTTTTTTTCCCCTCCTGTGCTCTTTAAGATGTTTTTTATTATTATTGTTGTTTTTAAAATGTGATGTTTTTTTATTATTATTATTTATATATATATATAGTAAGGTACGAATAATGATGACTGAAAGCTACCTTGTCTGTCAACAAACCCCCTCCCTCACCCAACCCTATATTTTATCACCGAAACGTTACAACGTGGAAATGCTTACATGTTTGTATTTAATGAACTTTTGTGTCTCAAACAGGATTTATCATGGCATCGAATGGGCAGCCTGCAACTAATAGATATGTTAGATTTAGAGAAATGTTAGTGGCTAGGTTAACATATTCATTTGAATGTGGTTTATCAATATGTGCTATCGTGTTCTTCATCTCAATGTTTTGTCTGGTGTTACACTGGATTATAGCGTTCATCTCTACCGAGATGAACGAGGGGGGAGGGGGGAACAACACCACCCTTGCTTCTGGAGCGAAAACAATTCCGACTGTAGGTATCAAAGAAGGTGATTTCTTGATCTGGGATGGATCACACTTTGTGTGGGGATACTATACTACACCACCCACTGCTGTCCTCTCACAATGGAGAACCAAAAATGTAGATAATGACACAATGTCCCAACCTGGAACATACAACAACCACACGATCCCTCCCGCCCCAATTCCAAACAACGATCTTTTGTTTATTAAGGAGGATGGAAAAGTGATTATGATGACAGAACACAAGTCCCTATATGAAGAATTAGAAAAGGGGGGTGGGAGGGAGAAAGGGGGGCCTGGTTCTTCACCTCCTATAACGAGAAGGTACAGAAGAAGGGAGAAAAGTAGGCGGAGGAGAGAGACTGGTGGAAAAGGGTATGATGAGTATTATGGGCTAGGGTTAGACAAAATGGAAGACCCACGACACCCTCACCAAGCAAATAAATGGTATGCAGACATGAGCACAACAGCCAAGCAAACAACCAATGAGAGCTGTTATGTCTGCTCACTTATCCCCCATGCATCAGGCACACCTAAAGTATTGTTGCCACGAGAATTGCCCATTGTGGATGCCCAATGTCTCCTTCATCTCACGCTGTGTAGAATAAAGAACACTTTCCAAGCACACGATGTCTCTTTCAGAATGTTACAGAACAACAAAACGTGCTATTCGCAAGCGTCTGGAGTAGTCTGCCTTAAAGAACCTTTCTTTGCAATACAAGGGACACTGTTTTCCGAAAACAAATGGAAAGACGAAGAAGTGCTGTGCAAGGCAGAAGCACTGAAGGGTGTCCAACCGGAAAAGCTGCGGTGGATGGAAAGAACGTGCTTGCCAATATGGAAAGAACACATCCCTAAATTAACATGGGTAACAGCGATGGAGAAACCCTTCAAGCTACAAAGTGAAATACAAAACGAACTATGTTTCAAGGGAGAAGGAAAAATGGCAATAGGAACGAACAAGAACTGTAACAAAACTCTCACCATCCCAGATATGAAAAAAGGAACAGCAGCACTAATGGACACCTACTGGGTATGCGGAAACAAGGCGTACCTGCACCTTCCCCAATCATGGAGTGGTAGCTGCTCAATGGCCACTTTGCATTCAACACTAATGGTGATTCCCGAAAGCCATATTGACATAAGTAACATGATGAACGGAGGCTTGAACCAGAATGCAGCGTCTCCAACTACACAAGCGCACCTTTATGTCCTGTCCTCCGGAGGGAAAGGAGAAGAGCTCTCAAGGAACAAGCGAGCCTCGAATTATATATCACAAGCATCATCTGATTTATTGGCACAGATCCCAGACAAGTATCGCCTGTTCAGCTCCGTGGAAACATTCTTTGCTTCGCTAGTATCAAGTGTCCAAGCAAGAGCAAATGCAAAATGGCTCCAGATCACACGGTGGGAACTGATCCAGTTGGCCAATGACACTGAAGAAGGGTTTAACATAATAAAGGTGGAACTACGAGCTCTGCGATTAATGACCATGCAGAACAGGTATGTTCTAGACCTGTTAACAGCTATCGATGGAGGTGTTTGCCGAAAAATAGGAAGTGCGTGCTGCACGTTCGTACCTTCTGAAGACGCAGAAAATGGGTCCCTGTCCCACGTTATTGAAGCAGTACATAACCTGGGCGAGAAGATGAAAATTGAAGGTGGAGCTGAGGATAGCTCGTGGTTCGACAATATCTTCTCTTGGGTTCCCTCATGGCTTGGAGTGACAATGAAGTTCCTGATACCAATAGTGGTGATCATCCTTGTGATGTTCTGCCTGTGCCAGGTGGGCCTCCGATGTTGTGCTAACGCAGTTCCTAACGGTGCAATGATGATGGTGACAATGGGCAACTCCGGTGGTACAATTAAAGCAACACAAGAAGTACATGTGCAGACAGGAGCAGATAACACCCCCAGGTACCAGTTAGTGCCTATGTGCCGTGATAAGTACATAGTAGATAAACTATGGCACACCACTATCAAAGAACCACGAGACGTAGAACTGGAATGGTATGAGGAGGTTTGGGTAGATCTGGAAGAAACTGGCGACTGTATATATTTAACATGTACACCAGACGAGTATGCTAGGAGAGGTGAGAGCTTAAGAGGGGTGTGCAGAGCATGGATGCCTATAAAAGGAACCCCTGCATGGGATGGTGCAGTGTTAGAGGAACAAGAATGTAGAAGATTAGAAGAGCTAAAGAAATTCGTTACTTTAAGTAACGAAAGGGGGGAAATGTAGGGGAGGAATGGCCACGAGGCCCTCCTCACCTACAGCTCCCTCCCCAGGTAAGGACCATGGCTCGGTGGGCGCACCCTCATGCCACCCGGGCCCAGGTGGAGGAGGGTTCACCCGCCGACGACATTGCCCACACGCACCCTGTCTTTGCAGTTACCAAAAATTAAGTTAGGCCTAGACGCCATCTTGCATAGCAAACATGGTGTGAGTTCAGCACACTGTAACGAGGCCCCCACCTTTGGAGGGCCTTTCATGCATCTCTGCCGCCTCAGCAGCCCTGGCAGATCCGTTGCAAGCGCGTTCCCATGAGAAAGTCGGAGATGAGCTAAACCCGAGATGCCAACACGGCAACATTATATTAGTAACAATGTGATATTGCACCCCGTATGACCCGGACCGCAAGGCCGGGGTAACGGGGAAAAAGCTGAAGCATCACTATCTGAAGAAGGTGGAAAATAATTCAAGTATTGGTATTAATGAACTACCTCTGTTTAAAATGTGAATAAACCATAAAAATGTAACGTTATATGATATCCCTCCAGGTCTGGACTAATGCTGCTATAACCACGGAGAAAGATGTTGACTAAACGTGTAACCTCTATTTTGTAAAAGTGTTTTTCAATAGTATGTAGAAACTTGAACTCATATATGTTTTTGAATCACCCAAAGCGGCGAGCATCAATCTCTGTAGGCCATAACCTAGATATCCCTCGTATAACGTCTAATGTACATACAATACGCACACAATGTAGTGAATATAATGTTAGGTAATGAAAAGGTACTGGAACCGACTGTATTAAAGAAATGTGTAACGAAATTGAAATATATATGTGTGTCTAAATAACGTCAAAATAAGGCAGAACAGTATAGAACTTCTGCATTCACTGATCAGCAACGCACGAGGAAAATACCTTTGTGGATATATGCAAGGCCATTCCCTCTCCCACCCCACCAAGCCTGCCAGATAAAAAAGCTAAGACTTGTGCCGCGCTCCCTCACCTCCCCCAACCAAGCTGGCGTTACTTCAGAGAGTCAGAGGCCCCGGCACCGCAACCAAGGCCACAGCCCGCCACCTGTGTTATTTACAGCACGGTAATAAACCCACGGTTGAACCCACTGATCTACCAGCACCCTCTCATAAATCCCACGAACCCCCCAAGAATCCTGACCCCGTGTAAGGACGACCCCCATCATTGGGACAGGACACAGAGACCCATCTATATAATAACTTCTAACGCAGCAGACACGCATGTATCACTCGGCCCAGGCCCCAGAGCCCCGTCCCGTGACCTAAAATACCGGTCAATAAGACACAGGTAAATCTCACCCCAACCGACAACCACCAGACCTCTCACGAGGTGCATTCCTCATGTGTTGTGTTTATTTTATAAGATAAGCTGTTGAAGCGATTTATTAATGAACTTAAATGTCATTTTCTGAATAACTGCAGTGTGCATGGCCTAGGGCAAATAAGACAGGAAAGGTATTCGTCATTGTCACAGGCTGCCCCAGCACATCAACACCGTACAGATGACCTCAAGCCGGCCTGCCAGGCCCAACCCAACCCACGAGGCTGACCAGTGACGTCGTCACGCCAGGACCAACCCCGCGGCAGCAACACCTATAGTTAGTCGACGCCACCCAATCCCAATCGACTTGTGCCCCCTATAGTGTTTAGGTGTTGATGACGTTTTTTGTATTAGAAATACGCCTGTCTTTGCTATTGTCAGACAGAGCGCTCTCGTAGGTTGCAGAGTTCTTTGCATGCCTTATCCTTGGATAAACTCCCACTTACGCTCACCCGCACTCTGTCTTGGTCTTATTCCCACTACGGGAGAGTCCCTTATTGTCTCTCATTGCGGGGAGGATCGTGCTGAATTGGGGGCGCTTCCCTTCACATTTTATATATTAAACTAGACACGAACAAGTAACAGAATAAACACTGTATCATTTACCTTCCGCAGTACATCATTGCCTGAGAAGTGACCGGACTTGGAGTTGGAGTCTGGAAAAGAACAAAATCCATCCCTATCAAACATGCCCCGACCCCTAACCCCTGCACTGGTGATATATGGTGTCCATGACCCCCTGCCCAGTGCCCCCAGATGAAGTGTTAACCATACATACTAACCCTCGAGTCTCTCAGTCTTATTCATGCTGCTAAAGAATGTGTGGTAAATAATGTAAAACGTATAATACAAATTACTCACATTAAAACGAGGTGACCCCACCCACCCCTAGATACCTTCATGTTCCGAGGCCCAGTGTATGACTACTCAAATATCCACTGTGTACCAACCAATGTTTGCTGCTATTGTAAAAAGGGTAATTGAAAAGAAATATATAAAATGCTTGTGTATGATGAGACGAAATATTTTGTATTGCATGTTAACCACATAGGGCACTGAGTCAGGTTGTACTATAATCAAAGTGTTAGATTAGCATGTTGCTTCCTTACTCCTGAGTATAGAACCCAACCTAATACTACTTCGCGTTTGTCATACGTTCGCCTTTCTGATGAATTATAAGTATTAGACCGACTGGCGTTATGTACTGTATGTGCCAATGAAAACCTCCATTGTTATGAACCTAGTCATGTAAGCATATGTACACAGCAGAACTGTGTGATTTCCCTAATGCTCCCAGCTTTAACATTTGTCCCCTCCAATGGTATATTGTGCAGCCTAGTGAATAAAGAATCGCTTGAAGTGACAAGGCCATCTCCCCCTCCTCCCGCTAAAGCCCGCCGGGGCTCGCTGGTGTTTGAGCAGCACAGCCTCACCTCCCCACAATCCTGCTGGACCCACTTCAAGTATTTACCTCCCCCATGTCAGAGGCCGCCATGGCCAGGCTTAGTGAATTATGAGCTACCTGGTCCTAAATCCCACCGCCTTTGAGGTGCCAGCTACATGCCCCTTCTGACCTAATGGTATTCCAGTTCACCCCAAATCCAGCAGACCACGAAGACAGTTACCCGTCCTTGTGCAAACATCCCCCAGAACCATCATTTACTGCATCTAACAGGATAAAATGATAAAGGTAGCTTGACCAGTGGCCCCTCATAAGACACCTGGACCTCTGAAACTAGACCCTTTGTTAATGACAACTTTACGATGAAGTATGGAGGAAGCCCCCGTTGCATATTGTTTTCCTGTGTCCCCACCTAGGTATTAGATTGATGTGTTGGAAGTTTTATACAAGTATCTGTTATACTTAAGTGTGATGAATGTGTATGAATGGCCACAAGGGCACATTTCTAGAACCACAGTGGTGAATCTCCGTTGACAGCCAGTGCCCTGGAGCACCACCCCGACGAGCCCAGCTGACCCAAGCACTTTGTGATGCCACCACGTGGATTCCCGCCAATCACAGAGCACCGGACCTAAAGCCTATATAGTAACTAGACGTCGCCACCCAATCCCCAAGACTATGTGGCCTCTATAGAATAGATTATGCATGACGTGTATTTGTAATATAACTGAGTGTCTTTGCTATTGTCAGACACAGCCCTCTCGGAGTTTGCAGAGTCCTTTGCATGCCCTATATTGATTTAGATAAAAACCTTTTAACTTCACCCGCACTTGGTCCTGGTCTCATTCCCTCCTGGGGTGTGTCCTTTATTGCCTCTCATTGAGGGGGGTTATTGCCTCATTGGGGGACGCTTACTTTCAAGGTGGTCCCAGGCGGAGCTATCCAACATGGCCGGACCAATGAAATCATCCATCCCATATGGAATACATATCTATTCATCCAATCTTATCTCATCTGAGGTTTTAGAAATGTATCTTTTGTTTGTGGTGTCACTGTAATAAAACTCCATGACAAGCCTGTAACGAGTTGAGAGCATTGGAAATATTGAGGTGTCCGTGCGCATCCCTGCTTTTTGTGAAATGTCATTATTAAAGCAGTAATTTTGTCTCATTCCTGAAGTCCATCATTACTTGGGTGTGGGGATTTCCTCTGAGCTAGACCTCTGGCTTTTATTTTGCTTCAAGTGGCAACCGAGGATGGTCATTAACGCCCGGGCAAAGTCTCCTCTGCATTCCTTCCTGCTCCCAGCGGGACGTCCAAAAGATCAGAAGGTGGAGTGGCAGGCTGTGGGAGTGACGGTGCCCGAGGGCATCAGAAGATCCACGGAGTGAGTAAGTATGAGTCCAATAATCTGACAAAATACAGGTGGGAGGGAATTGGGAGAAGAGCTATGGCTTGTTTGTCATTTTAAGTTATGTATGGATACCTGTTTCAAGGCGCTAGCTTAGTTTACAGATGAAGAGAAGTATACCTGTTTCAAGGCGCTAGCTTAGTTTACAGATGAAGAGAAGTATACCTGTTTCAAGGCGCTAGCTTAGTTTACAGATGATGAGAAGTATACCTGTTTCTAGGCGGTTAGCTTAGTTTACGGATGGCGAATGTGTCCAGGTGGTAGCGTAGGTCGCCGAAGGTGGTTTCTTAATGAATCTTTATAGATGTATTCCTATGCTCTGCTGTAGATTCCCCTGTGAGCTAAAAGGCAGGATGACGGCCGTGGGGCATTTGTGTTGTTGTGTCTTGGTGTATTGTGGGGTTCAAGAGTGCACTCACATATTCAAATTGTTTTGCATGCACAGTGGTTGGTAACATCACAAGGAGGTTGTGAATAGGACATAGCGCATCGACGGAAGGTTGTTAACCCACAGTGGGGCGGAGTTGTTGGCTAATAAAAATGGAAAAGGCATTGTTTTGTAGCATGGTAAATTGGTTTTGAAGTTCAAGAAAATTACAAGATTGTGGTACCATTGGGTTGGGCTCAGGGAGCGCTTGGAGGGGTGGACTGATTTTTAAGAGCAGAGGTTAGAGTGAGGGTGGTTTGTGGTATGTGTTGTGTTTGGGGTGCACCCAGGTATGCAGACAGTGTGTACTGAGGTCTGCAATGGTGTATTCTGGTAAAACTGTGGAGTTTGCATCCAAGTGGTGAAAAGTGTATTTTCAATGTGTGGCATGGCTTATATTGTTCAAATTATGTGTCTTTTTCTGGTATTGTTTGCCTTTGAATTTCCGTCTAATCTGTGTTCTTTGTGCTTGAACTGAGTGTCCAGCTGATGCAGAGAAGCCCACCCCCCACACTTTATGTAAAAGAAAGAGCTTTTGTAAATGGTGGGCAGGGGGCCACATTTCTGCAGAAGGTAAACTGTGCATGCAGAGCGATGGAAGAAGCGGGAGGGAAGGGGGGTCTGGAGCAGCTGGCTTGAGCCAGCTTAGTGAGCGAGTGTACATGCAGGTGACCTTTCAACACATGTCTTGGAGTAACAAAAGATAAAATTAAGGAAGCAAAATGACAAGGTATTAAGCATTTTGGTAGGTAATTGAAGTATGCTGTATGGG